>NW_014332956.1:1337592-1354768 GCF_000341935.2 Cephus cinctus | reverse complement strand
CCCCCCCGAGGCTCTCTCACCCTAGTGAAAAGTCTTGAATTTCAAATTAGTTAAAACTTCCTTGTCCCCGACTTGCCGCTTACAACCCTCACACTTGCCAACACTTCGAATTTATTGTGTCTCTCGTTGTGGACTACCCTTTACGTCATATCCTTCGATTGATTTTCCTCGATAGGATCGAACTTAAAATATCTCGCCAAAATATGGCCGAGACACGGTGGTAAGGTCGGTGAGCGCGGTATTCCCGAGTGACGTAATCATGTAATCAATTGCTCCGTAAGGTATCGCGGTCTTTCTCAAGACAAGGGGATGAATGTTACGTGGTCTGGTCGATGACGCACACCCACAAGGACTTCACGTTCAATAGATAAAAGTATCACTTTCCCGGAGTCGTAATTCCTTCCCTGTCCCCACGGTCTCTCGTTTTCATGCCAATGTGCCATTGGCCGTGGTACATCGGCCCTACCTACTTTATTGCCTCTAGGCCGTCTGGCGCGCTTCTTTATACCGCCGTGTGAAACGTGAATGGCTTCTGTGAACCTGACTCGACCGACAAACCACCGTCAAGACCAGCACTACCACCACTACCACCGCTAACCCCAGTACCGACTTCACCACGTGGATTTGTTTAGTATACTTGACTCACTGTGCACCGGGTCCCCCCCCCTACCTACGAACACTAACTCGTCGAACACTGACGCACCGCAAAGTCTATAGTCAACGTACGGTTGGGCACGTGCCAGTTCTTTGCCCGAACAAGAGGGCTACCTGCTGACTAGGCTCGTTTGTCGGGTTGTAATCTGTCACGAGTGATTACGATCGTAAATCCCCACGTGGCAGCAGCCTCGCGACCATCGGAGGACGGCCACGCGTCGCCGTGACAAAGAACTCACGACCAATCCCGTTCTCCTCCTCGTCCCGGCACCTATACACGTTCCTAATCAGAAACCCGAGTAAGATATCAGACGCAGATCACATCAGGATTTGTCTGGGTCCTTAATAGAAACATGACGAATCGATCGCTCTATATCGATGATACCATAAAATTTTATTAAATTAATTCCTTGTACAAAAATAATATAAATCCGTTAATCAAGCTCGTGTTACCCATCGACCAGGTAGTCAGGATCTCATTGAAGGAACAATGGGACACCTAGAAAGGCCAAGAAGCCGCGGCGCCTAGACCTGGATTTCAGTAACAATAGCCTGACACCCTGAACTCTATTCTTATAAGAGGAGCAAGCGAGAGGGAGCTACGCAGACGACACCAGAAGGGAAGAGGTCGTTGCTGACTGCTCTGGCACGAGTCTGACACTAGGGCAATGTCACACCTAACCCATTATACTCACTCCCGGGTCCAGACCTACGGCAGACTAATAACCTGTCACCGCGTGCGCCGAGGCTGCGACTTCGCGTCGTGGGCTCTGTGTACGGAACCGTGTCGTTCCTCTTCCCTGGCACAAGTTCCTCTACCAAGCCTCCCCGACAGCACCTCGTCGTCTCCAGCATCATCTTTCCTCTTCTCTCTTCCATCCTCTTCGCCCCCCTCTCCCACATCGCGGCGTGTGTACAGAAGCGTTAACTAACATGACGCAACCCCCAAGCGAGAAGAGGCTGTTGACACGCCGCGCGGTATCCAAGTCCCGGCAGTCACCCTAACCTCCAAACAGTCGGACCTGGTCAAAGACACAAAGCCATGCACCAAGGTTACCATACACGTACGTCTATATACATCCAGCATGCTTTCGCCATAATTCACGCGGAAGGTATGCGCGAGAAGTTGTTTGTGCTCCTGAGGGAAAGGGTTAGGTCGATCAACGTTGAATCCGGCGTTAAAAAAATTGATGACGCGTCATGCGAACGAGAATGGCTCCCGTGCGCGTGCGTTTACGTGTAGGCGTTATACTTCATTCTTTGAAGGAGAAGACAGGTGATCATCTTGCTGACTGGTTACGGCATCGTGCCAGTTAAGAGCTAACTGACCTCGCATAACCCTCGAGCCCGAGCGAGCTATTAACGTGGCGTATGCCATTCATTCCCTGCCCTCTCCCTCTCTCTCTCTCTCTCTTTCGCTCTCCTACTTCGGCGCAGTCATCCCCCGATTCTCGCGGGCTACGCACACAGCTACCGTCCAAATGGTGTATCGTGCCGAACTAACGGCTAATGGCCTAATAGTACATAGTTTGGCTCCATTCATAACTCGACAAATGGGAAGAGACCCCCCGTTTGCGGGTCCAGCATTGCCACTACTATCACCGTTACGACCACGGGTACGACCACCCGGGTAGCTCCTACTTCCACTGTGCCCTGGTCTCCTTCTCTAATGGCCTAATAGTACATAGTTTGGCTCCATTCATAACTCGACAAATGGGAAGAGACCCCCCGTTTGCGGGTCCAGCATTGCCACTACTATCACCGTTACGACCACGGGTACGACCACCCGGGTAGCTCCTACTTCCACTGTGCCCTGGTCTCCTTCTATCTCTCTCCCTCTCTCTCTCTCTCTCTCTCTCTCTCTCTCTCTCTCTCTCTCTCTCTCTCTCGGTGATTCCTCCCTTGATCCTGCATTCTCTCGCACACTCTAAATTCCATACGCACGGTTAACGGTCTCTCGTTTCTCCTCCCTATTATTACACAACTATGGAGGACTCTTTCCTCTTCTGCACCGGGTCACCAGATCAGCCTGAAAGAGAATCGTCATAGCTGGCCTTTTGCCCGATCCCCTTTTTTTATAAATCCCAACATCGCCAACCGGACAAAACGATACTTTATCATTGTCGAATATCAACCTTTGCCACTTGAACGTATTGAATCCGTACTCGGACAATTCAACTATTTCCGAACAAAACCTTTTACTCGCTCTTGTCACGTTACGATGGACACTGAAAACTTTTCCGAAAAATTTTACTTCATTTTCAAACATATTTATCTATTCCGTATCGATAGTCACCGAAGTCAAGAGTCTCTAGATCTTACGAATACAGCTATCTGTACTGCTTCATGTAAGTCTAATAGGTAAACAATATAAAACGTGAGACTGCATAATGAACTTTTATCAACGTCCTCGGATCCATTTGAAATATATACCAATGTAAATACGACTAGTAGATATGTACAGTGAGGATCAGACGCGGCTCTACTGGCCTACATAATACCCAAACACAGCGTTCCTCCAGTCTCTAAGGCTCACGTGAAATAGAGTGCTCGAGAAGGTTGCTCGTGCACAGCTGAGCCAGCCCGAGGGAGTGTGACGTAGGGGATCGGAAAACTATTGACCACGTTGAGAAGCCGTTTAACCCCCACGAGCACAATACAATGCGGTAGGGAAAGCATAAACGCCTCTACGCCACGTTCATTCATGAGTCGTATAACTTCGGAAGGTGTGAGGAGACGTATAGAGAAACGTGGCCACGCGTACGTACCGCTCGGCTTCTGTGATGTTTGTGTTGACTGGCATGAGAACTGGAGGAGAAGGAAGACCGAAGAGAGGGGCACGAAAGAGAAAGAGAGAGAGAGAGAGGGCAAGTTTCAGATCGCGTAGACCGAGTTGAGAAGCGAAAGGAGATGAGGTACACTGTGTGTGGATGCTGGATGAGAAGGAGGGGATAGCGGCACGTCGACGTACCAAACCGATAAGATATCCATGAATGAGCAACACGACTACCGATCATCCGATTGGAATGATCGGCCGTTGTATCCTGAAAGGGAAACTTCATAACATAAATATCGTGCACGACAAACTGTCGTTATATCTATATGCATATTGAGGTAGACGTCTCTGCGGCTTTATCGTGCTGTGTATCGAAGGTATGTGTATAGGTATACGTAGTACGCGCGTATCATCCGTGAATGAGATTTGCATAAATAAAACATTTCGTCCTACCGCTAGTGGGTGCCTGTACGGTTTACTAGTGACGATGGTAACGCGTTACTACGAATTCTGAGCTTAATCGTTTTCGTACGTGCTTAAATCTACGTTACGGTAATATGGAACGACCTTGCGAATTCGTTTACCTCACGATGAATTCTATTTGTAATTGTATCTATGTATAGCTGTATATATATTTGCTACGTAGTCGGATGCGAATTGCTGAATGCTAGTTGGCGGTACTTTTATTTTTTTTTTCCCAGAATTTTTTTTCAACACTCGAGCGGCCCGGTACGTTTTTTTTTCGCAATAACTAGCTCCTTTCATTTCCTACCGACCGGAAGCGATCCGTTAGCTTCGTATAGGAGCGAGATATAGGGGGTGCCAACCTTTAACGGTGGAAATGTCAATTAACGGCACGTTAAGTAGCTCTCCTTTTTTAACGGGGGGTTGATACATCCCCTGTCTCTTTTTTTCATTCGCATATCCTCTTTACGGAGAGTTTACTCGAATGGGGTATAGTTTGTGGCGAAAATTCTTTTTTTCTCTTTTAATTAAATTTCTCCTTTGTTTACTCACGCTGAAAACAATTCCCAAGTGACCAACTGGAAATAATTAGCTTGTTACGGTATTACGCTACCCCGATATCCCCGCGCGTCGGGGTGTTGATTACTGGGCGGCAGCGTTAGAGACTAATAGCTCTACTAACTACCCGGAGCCCCTGATTGTTAGGTTACGATCGCAGCCTTTGAAACTCGCCCTACGCATAATAACTACTACTAGCGACGGAATCGAACCAGCAACGATTCTTGATCTTTGCCAATAAATTTTCCCTGCTTCTTATCACGCGAAAATTTTATTTCAGGTTAAAAGCTATATCGGACGTTTATTCAGTCTTATCATTCGATCGGCCCCATTTGATGAATCAGTATCGATGGTCTTATCGGTGTTGTTGTTTATAAGGATTCGATGATATTTTGTAAAAAAATTAATTACGTAATAAATGTGTACTTGCCGTTGCAGATGTAGTGGATTAGAGTTGTTTTAATGAAATGGAGAATTTTGATTTTATTTATCTTCCAATTCACTCGTATGATTATGATTTTTTTAAATTCATTGATAAATCTCGTTCCAAAGCTCTCGCTACTAGTTATCTAGAGCGAACCCGTCCAAGTGATCGGTCGTTTAAACTCTGCTTGAATATCACTGACCTACCCCATATCACACCAGATCCACCACAACAAACCATTAGCCGAGGTTTCACGCCGGCTAAGCTTCGGGGTTACTCATTCATCCCGTGGGTTATCGACGTTTTATGCCCGCGTCCCGACGCTTATTCGGCTCTTCGCATCCTCACTGGTTCAACCCAGGTCGTTGAGTTCACGATTTTACTGATTTTCCTAAGAAAGCTTTTCCCTGTTGTCGATCCACCGTAGGACTTCGAATTAAGTAGGCTTGGGCCTTATAAAATTGGATGGTCCAGACAGTAGAGGCTGTACTACATTTTGATTACTGACTTTCGATCACTTAGATAAATTACAAAATAATTAATCAATTGGTCCTTTTTGAAATTAGTGATTTTTTAAATTTTATAAAAATAAAAAATTCGAATTTGAATATAACTTAAACTTTATACAGATTGTTGATCGTTATGGAATTACAGCGGAAGGTACTGTTAGCAATATGCTGTGGGAAGCACGTGTGTTAAGAGGTTATATGTAAATTGATGGAGCATGTGTTTTTTTTTAAATGTCCAATTTTCACAAGTAACCCTCGTCACAGGCTTGATTACACGTGCTTTAGGAACTTTTGTTCTCATGGGCGTAGATGGCTCTCTCGAAAGCTCGTTTCCTTTTAGGTTCAGTTTACAGCCAAGTCGAATTGAGCCACCATATATAGTGAGCTTCCTCGTTGGGTGTGTTTCTGACGTGGTCAGGGAGTTCACGGTTGAGAAATTTTAGTACAGGCGTCAACTGCAGATACAAAGGAAAAAAAGATAAAAAAGGCAAAAATAAAAAGAAAATTAATGCAGTGTCGGCGTAAGATAAACATTTCATTTGAAATACGATTAAACCCTTGTTTATCTATGATTAATCATCGTATTTGTCACTGTTCGATGCGTCATAAATTACGATTTGTAAATTGGAAACTTTACCCCGGTAATATGCGATCCAATGAAATGACCCAGAAGTAACGGCACACTGCGATCTCCGGTTAGGAGGAATTTGCAAATCTTTATCCTTCCCGAGAAGTTTATGATTTGTTAAAAGCCGTCCACCCTGTGGAATAAGTATGAGAAGGGGGAAAAAAAGGAGGAATAAGGTCGACGTCATGAAAGTACCGGGGGTTCGCTACAAGTTCAAGAACCAAGATCAAGCAATGTCCATAGTATAGCTATACCATAAAAAGATTTATAGTTTTACGAGACTTTGCGAAAACTCGACAAGAAAAAAAAAACATAAAAAAACTTTCCGACTTACGCAAACCAGTACGCAATAAAAGTTTACGGGCCGAACGCAAATAATTTAAAAGGATCCTAAGATAATATTGAAATTTGAGTTATATTTATCAAAAAATTTTTTTTCCATTCCCTACCGTAGGCATAGCTAAAAATTCCAAATTTGAGTATAAATCATAAAAAATTATATTCTACAATTCACAGACCCTGCTGCCTGACTCTTCTAATGATCCGTCATACGAGCACGTACGCAGAATTTCAATTTGCCTGGATAACCCTCGTCGTCAGGACGTGCGAGAAGCTGGCCGGAAGTGGTCGGGCCGGAAGTAGTGTGCGGGCCGGCGTGTGATTGCATCCTCGAGGACCTGTTGCTCGTTTCAGAAGTGAGAGTATGGGTGTCCGCCGCTTTACTGTTAGAAATGGGACGTAAGGTGGTGTGGGGGTCGTTGGGATCGCTGGTGGCTCCTGGGTGGCTGGGGAGACTAAGAGGGGTGGCTGGTAAGTATATCTACCCTTTGTTAATTCGGGTTTAACGCGAGCGGGACTGTTGCTCATGGAGGCAGACAATGGGGTCACTAGGGTGTTTCGTGCCAAGTTTTCATCGCTGGACAAGTTTAGACCTATCGACCATTGCCTGCAGACACGGGGTAAACAGGAGGGTGATCGGGATCGGCGATTCTAGTGTAATCGGTTCGCTAGCGATCAACCGATTTAAATGCTGCTAACGTGTTCAGTTGTATGTTTCGAATTTCGAATACGTAACGCACATACTATGTATACAGTTCATTTGACGTACAACCTGGAATCATGCGGATGAAGAAGAAAGAAAGCATGTATACATATATATATATATATATATATATATATATATATATATATCAGAGATTTTTTTAATTTGCAGAATCCTTGTGAGATTGAATACAAAGTAGTTTAGCGGAAAGGAACGATAATGTTCAGTTTGATTGAATATTTAAGGGCGGATACGGTACAAGTCCAAAGGGAAGAAAAATGGTAATCTGGGATTTAACCTCCTTCGAACTACCTCTATCCTGTGTGCATCGAATCGAATAGCGCATAGTATGCATGCCGGGGTGCAATACATCGGACGAAGAGAGGAGGTGGCGGAAGAGGAAGAGGTGGAGGAGGATGAGGACCAGGAGGTGGAGGCCCTCCAGCCTGTTTTCCCTTTCGTTCGCCCACCCGTCGCATGACACATATTCACATATTCAGCCCCCTGTAGCCCCCTGTAGCCCCCTACGGCCCCTTAAACACACACGTGGGTATTTCACATACGTGGGAGCACGGCTCAGCTGAGCCGTGACGTATGCATGTCGGCAGCCCGTGTGAACTTATTCCGTCACGTGGTTTTGAGCAGTTAAGCTGGTATTACACGGTTCAAATAAAACCTGTATTATACCCAGCGATCTTAATCGAACGATCAGAGCAAACGAGCCTCCGGCGAAGAATATAATCTCGGTACCGGCTTTTTGGGATTGGATTGAAAAAATAATTTTCCAAAATTTTAACCACGACAAAGATTGTTGCGATCAAAGGGTTATGAGAATTAAAAGTAATTGAATAATTTAGACTTCTTCACTGACATTCCTAGCATCCAGATTCAGAGTGACGTCATACTCAACGAAGCAAATTCAATTGGCGAACTCCAACGTTCGGATTAAGGGTAGCGAGATGAGGCACAGGGTGGGCTGGTCTCAAGAGTCAAATATTCTTTTATGAAAATCCGAGCATGTCATTCGGGCTTTAGGGACCTGTTGCTCGTCTCTATCTCTCTCGGTTGCCGCCCCTCGTCACTGTGTATACGTGTGTACAGGAGCAGCCCCCCCGGAATACTCAATCTACGAGAGAGAAACGTGTGTCGGTACCGTCTTATGCTAAACTTTGTGGGTCGCTCGGGATCACCCGTCGTGGCGCCACTTGTCGGGCAAATCGTTCCCTGCGCCTTACTTGTTTCCATTGCCGCGCGACGAAGACAGAAATTCCCATTAAGGTCAATGGGCTTCCCTGACCAATATGCGCCAGCACTCGTTCCCGTAACAGCGTATACCCATTCCAACCTATTAATTAACGATCTCTTCTTTCATCAAATCGATACCGGTTCGAGCATCGGTGAGAATAACGACAGGCGTGCTCGAGCTACTTAATTAGTCTCAAAGTAAAATAAACTAAATCGCTCCCATAAAAACGCGTTACACAATAATTGCACATACAGGGAAATATAAATATAAACGATAAAAGATCAGCAGCCATAAAAAAGAGTCTAAACGACGTCCGATCAATTAAAAGAAATTTCTACCAACGAATCGAACGATTGTTCTACCAAGTTTCGCAAAAGCCAACGACCTTGAAATTATACGTCCGGTAAGACGCTAACCCAGAAACGTACAATATATAAATATGCAGCGAGAGTTCTCCCGCGCGCATAACCTAACCCCAAAGTGGTCGAGGGACCCAGCAGACGGCTGTTATGAATGGAGAAACTTTCGCGGCGCGTAAACGTAACGCGGTGGTGTAAGGGCAGCGTGCGAAGGAAAGGGATTTCAAGGGAGAAGCGAAAGTGTTGAGGTAGCGTCGGTGGCGTCGCGACGGTATGAATACAAGCAGCTTAGCCCAAGATCCTCCGGTATTAGCATGGACGCACACAAAGCACCCCCACCTTTACCACATAGTGCATACGTAAGTATATACGTAGGGGAAGACGCGCATACGCCTTCGTGAGAGGGCTACGTACGAGTACCGGTACGTACATACAGTGGTATATACGTTTAAACCCTGGAACGATACCAGCAGAGCACACGAGCACTTCGAAGAACAACGGAATAAGCAACAGGTACGTATACGTACCCACGTAGCTACGTACCTAAACCATCATAACCTACGTATCAAAGCAGAATGCGGCCGCTCATAGAACGGACTACGTGGATGTATGGTTAAGTCGGGCAGAAGAAGTAAGACCAATGCCAAGGCTCTTTCGTGCTCTTTGCGCTACCCGTGAAACATATCTGGCACTGCAAACAGGAGGAAGGAGAGCAAAGAAAAAAAAAAACAAGTTTAAGAATTATCGCGCTGCTTGTCAGAGCGTAGTAGGGATAGGCAGGAATGCCCCAGACGGGACGAGCAAAGACATTCCCCTGTGTTGACATTGGTAATTCGAGATTAAAAGATTTAGACGATGACGCGTACCTCAGTGATGCCGTCGTAGTCAGGGATACCGAGGATTCGCGTATGTATAGGGATAGCTTGGGAGTGCTTGATTAAAGGGGAATACGGCAGATCGAGAGGGATGGAAAAGGATTGTCAAATTGTTATTTCATACTTTGGTCAGTGACGTCAGACTCGGGGAATGACGTTGGATCGCAATAGCGCCCACGGTCTTGTGTTCTTATTTTGACCTAAGGTAAACGTCATGTTGGAGTACGTTGTGTCTCGGCGATAAACTTCCCTGCGGTTGCTACTCGGTCTACACCGTATGTTGTACTGTTATACGTTGGCATGCGTGACGCAACAGGAAAATACGATGCGATTGGACTTCCCTGTAATACGCGTGAGTAACATAGCGGGCATTTTGGATGTGGTGAGTGTTCCGTGTATCTATGTCTCCGAGTGTCATTCGTTGCTCGTTTAAGGATATGGAATCAGGTGATTTGGAAGGAACAGCGAGTAACTGGCTACGGTAAGTATTCTATCTTGGATATGGCTCTCCAGTGGTTATATACTTCTCGTGTAATAGTGCTTCGTAACGCCCGTCTTTCCTGAAAGGATATGACGTAACAGCAACGCCCACGTAACTCCTTCTAGGAACTTGACAGAGTCCCAGAGACGTATGGAGTCTCTCCCGCGCAGTAGACCTAACCTCGAAAAAGGTCCGTGCTGAAAGCTGAAAGAATTGAAATATATACAAAGGATCGATATAGTCAAGTGAAGTTGGCGAGCATCGTCCAAACTGAATGTAGATAGTTCGAGCATGTTAATGACGGATAACGATTCTCTAAGTTCTTGCAGTAAAACATTCTGGGCCTCTTTTCCTCATTCCTACCGTGTGTCACGAAAGGAGCAGAACAGTGTATAAAATGTGCTCGCAGCAGGCAGCTGCGGGAAGCAGCCGGCCTGACAAACCGGGCAAGTCTGTGCTACTCACCCTAGCGTGGATCAGCTAGAGTCCAACGGAAATATACAGTACAGTATATTTCGGTACTATAATCTGAGTGCGGTTGGGATACTATAGTAAGTGTTGTACGGGTCTGAGTGGGGCCTGGTGTTCGGGGGCCACATGTGTGCGTCACAGCTGTCCCTCGGACAAAACAGCCGAGCGAACAAGCGGCTTGAGAAGGAAGAGGATCTTGGACTCGTCAGCCACGAACCACTGGAGAGAATGGACAGCGAAAGGGGGGAGAGGGAGAGAGAGAGAGAAATGTCTCTTCTAATCAACCTGGGAAATGTCCAATGTCACGAGTTCGATCGCGACCCACATTCGGCCAAGGGTGCAAACGTCTTTGAATCGCGTGTCTACCGACCGAGCGCTGCGATCGCGTGACGTTTCTTTGTCACGATCGACCTACGTTCTATCGTACCTCTTAATAGAGTTATAAAGAGGTTGCCGTTCCTTGGATGTGCCATATCCATATACGGGAGGCTATGGAGATTCTACCTAGAGATCTACCAAGGAGACTGAGGAAATGATGGAGAATCAGCTAACAGTTAGTGATAGTACTTTTGATATTAACGACAATGTGATAAGGTTCTTTGGTGAAATAATGAAGTCGTATCAGCGGACAGTTAACGCGTGGAGCTATCTTTCTTATCTTCCGGTAACACAATCTGCCTGATAGGAACGATAATGACGTGAGATTAGACAAGAGGGACTGTGCCAATCGTACTGATAATTTTGCCAAATTTTTTATCCCTTCGATTTATATTAATTAACAGTTTAATTCGATAAAATTAAATAGAAGAACTGTCTGTTTCAATATTTTTACTAAATTATAGCGCGCAATTTTCTTTTGTAATTTTGTCAAATTATACATTGATAAGTAATTGAGTGAATCAATAAATCAATATTTTTCCTCGTCAATGACACCCAGGAAAATATATAAGGAAAAACTATAGGGTTGTGAAAAGCTTATTGTGCGACGTCGGGGATATCATTTTTGTATTACGTAAACGTTCTCATTGTCAGCGAGACTTTCGCCACGGTCCTCTTTGGGGAACTTCCTGCGTTCACCAAATCGCGGTCGGTAACAGTTCTTCTCTCGTTGCATACGCGGCACGTGAACCCAATTCTGCTAGAAACGATTGGTTCCCTTCGACATCCTGATGTATCGCCGATATTGCAGCTACCTTCTATTCCCGTTCCCTCTGCTATTGCTTTGTTCACGGTATAGATCTCAGCAGAGTAACACGTTTACACACTCCAGTTCTCCTTCTTTCTTTTGGACTCTCCTGTTCCTCGTCTCTCCAACACAAGCCTGACTAACATAGTCGTAGCTAACTTATATTCTACCTACCAAACAGTGAAATACTGCACAGCGGTGCAGAGGGTTGCCGTGAAACGGAATCTCCACGGAGGAAGCTAAAAAAAAATAGGAAAAAGTAAAAATACTGTGAATCCTAGTGGGAATTGCGAGGATGCGATTTTTTTACGTCGTTTTGAGCTTCGCGCGGATTTATGACGTTTTTGAGTTTCAGCAAAAAAAAATTTTAAATAAAAAAACTTCCGCGAAGGTAACGTATTCGCTAGTTTGAAGACATACAATTTCACTGCATAATGCCTTCTTTTATTTTCTAGTATAAATACTCTTGTTTTTCGTAAAGTTATTATTGAAATTACGTAGGTGAATTATCGGGATACCAACGGAACAGAGTTACCCCGATGGAATATATCAGTATGTGTCCTCCATTGTATCGGACGTAGAGTGCGCACGTCTAGAAATTCAATGGAAGAAGAGGAAAAGCGATGAAATTTTTTTTGACGTCCGTCTGGTCGGGGTTAAAAATGTTGAACGTTCATGACAGCGAGAAAGAGTTGCCTAACGAGATAGCCGAAATTTCGACGTAGGCGTCGGGTCGCGCGTGTGCGTTACAAAACGTCGGCCTTCGGGTGCTCCCACCATCGTGAGATTCGTTGTTCGTTCGGCGAGGCTTTCGTCATCGCCGCCGCTCTCTCAAAATTCTAAACCAAACGAAGGGATTCTCGACGGCGACTCTGTTTTATCGGCTGTTGATTCTCCGCGAGAGTTTCTTCTGCATGCGCCTCGTTTCCCTTCAAAGGCGTAGGAAATTTAAATCCGAGCACCGTGAACGCGCCCATTGGCGGCCTGCCGGAAACTTCCGACGATGCGATAACTTTTTGATATCTACAGAATAAAAAAAATATCTCAACTGTTGTTTTCCGATTCTATGACTTTTCGTAATACCAACCTGCTCATTCAATATTTATCTTTCTAATATCGTGCACCGTAAGAATACAGTGACATAAGTTCGCCGATCTCTGCGACTAAATAAAAACTCTTATAATTTACCTAGATGATCTCATATCACCCAACATAGGGAAAGCAGCTTGTAAAATAATTATGAGGATCATCTTATTAATACATGGAAGAGTAAATTTTCATCTCTAATACAGACAGAAGTATACAAAGGTAAAAAGAATCTTTGACTTTAATTATGTTACCAAACCGTTTAATTCTTTACGCTAGCATATCGCAGTAAGAGTGTTACATGTAAAATATATATTTTTTAAAATCTACGCATTTCGTATTTCAATAAAAGGAATTGTGCAAAAACGAACAGAGGAACATAGAACGGACTTTCGTTAACGAAAGAAAAAGCAAATTTAAAGAAAGGCAAAAGTCTCCCCAAGTAATTCCCCGGAAGATCGCAGAGCGAAAATGATCTCAAGCAGTCGCTATCAATATCTGGCGCGAGTGCATAACCAACATTCTAGCCTGCTATTCAGCATAGAATCGAGTTACAAAACCAAGTTGCAAAAGGCTATGGGCTGTCTTATAGCGCCTGTAGCGACGTTGCTGAGTCACCGCTGCGTTGCCAATATCCGCCGTCGTTCGTACCCGTGGCGTTGCCATGTTTCCCGCAGTCTCGAACCTCTGCCCTCTCCCCCGACACCGCCATGCCACCAACGGCCAACGTTCCATTGGTCGCCGTGCACTCCCTCCGCTCTGCGCCGCTCCGAGCCATCCATCCCCACCTTATAAAGCGAGAGACCGGACAGAGACTAACCGGGCTACAGGATAAAGAAAGACGCAGCAAGCGCCGCTACGTTGAAATTTCATTGCGTTAAGCTCGCTCGTCCGCCGCTGAGCGCGGAATTCACAGAAAACGTCGGTAATAGAGTTTCGTGAGATAAACAGCGTCGTCGTCGCGTCGCGACGCGGCAGGACGAGTAGGGTTACCAACTGGGCATTACCGCACCTCGCCCACCAACGCCTATCAGATCCGCAAACACACATCTTTTCAGCGCAACAGACTGCGAACAGTCAACAACAGGGTCCACCTACGTATCTACCCATAATTCCAAGTATTCGTCAGGCTAGGATACACGAAAACAATCCATCCATCAGAACTGTTTACAGGCAATGCTCCCTTTTGGATCTCCAATGCATCCAGTTACCAGCTACCTTATGAGTATAGATACCTACCTTCCTATATGTATGTAGCTACGTATAGCACCATGCACCGGATCATTCGTGAGATTGAATGTAACTTAAAGCAGCGTGTGACCTTTCTTGAGACTCGGATACCACGGTAACCAGGTTCCTGGAAAGCCTAGACTACTCCTACGCGTCACAGTATTATAAAGGACTTTTTCTTTTCCTTTGCCAGAATTTTATCGTTAAAGGGAGTCGAGCTGGTTGGCTATGTGTTAATCGTAAGCGCTTTTAAAAGGCATCGATACTGCCTCCACTATAT
Organism: Cephus cinctus; assembly: GCF_000341935.2. Classification (NCBI taxonomy): domain Eukaryota; kingdom Metazoa; phylum Arthropoda; class Insecta; order Hymenoptera; family Cephidae; genus Cephus; species Cephus cinctus. Next base: position 1,340,498 of record NW_014332956.1, on the reverse strand, counting down.
CCTACCGATAGTTAGTTTCCCTTAAACTTGGTGGAATCGTTAAGCCGCGCTATCCGTTAAGTGGAAAAATCAAAGCAGCCAATTTCCATAACAATGGCGAGCGCACTTTATAGGTGCGCCCAGATTTTAAGTAGAGTTCAGACTCCAGAGGGTGAATGAGGTTGAACAGCGAAACTCCCGAACGGGCTATCGCACCGTTCGCAAAAGTTACTCAAACCCCGCCGCATGGCTTTACCTATATTACAGGCTCTAGGTAGGCTAACCTAGCCGTATGGAACTTCCTGCGGGAAGTAGGACGCAGCGGGGCGCTGAAGTTCCCAGGATACACGCAAGGGGCATTTTTGCACTACGTGCAATGGATGATTTTGAAGGCACGAGGAAAGTAACAGACAAGAAGAGGCTTATATTTTTATAAATCCTCCTAGGCCTTGCACGAGATAATATTTCGCCTCCCTTGGTATCTCTATACTTCACCCTCTCTCAGCAGCCGTATATTTTAACCACGGATTTTACTTACTCTCTTCGCATCCTCTTTTTGCCGTTTCCTATACGAATTTCGAAAAGAGAACGTCCCGAATGTCAGAGATCAATGACAATCGCATCGTCCTGATGTTTCCACATTGGTGACCCTATGCAGCGTGCTCTGCGTTTACCAATCTAAAAAATAAATACAGAACGCTGCGGGTCGCAATGCAAATGCAACTGACCCGATAAAACTGCATTGGGTCATAGAAAGGGAAAATACAACCTACAAACGCAGTTCCCGCCAAAATACGATTTTTATAGCCTCTCGGCGCCACGCCGTACTCCTACCTCGAGCCACGTTCACGAGGCTCATACCAACGTTCCTGCCACCCCAATGCCCCATTCCCGTTTCCATCCCCTAAGCGGGGCTGGATACTCAAACCCTGCATCAGCCCCCTTTGGTCTCCCTTTCTCCGTCCTCTCCTCTCCCCATCCACCCTCGGCTGAGTTAAATTTATCTTCGAATTAAAAATTACGATATACTACGGAGAAGTAGATAAGCAGCTTGATTTAGGAATAGAGGCAACCTAACCTGTACTGTCGGATTATTATTTTCTGAAGAATTCATCTAATTAAAAATGTTATTTAAAATTATAAAATTTTTATTTCACTCGTAAGGTTCCTCTGTTAAATTTTTAAAAAATTATTTTTTAACAACCACACTTCAACTTTAACAATTAAACTTGAAGTTTTTGAAACCGAATCCAGACAAACTCTTGCACCGATTTAAGTTTGATTTTTACCGAGCGATCGGTGCTCCCACTGCGCTATTAAACGTCCCAACGAAATTGCATGGCAATACGTATAGGACCGAACTCTGTCGAGGTGGAAAGCGCTTATGGGGTGGACAGTAGCCGGACATCGGAATGGGAAACGGGTTAGCCGAATGACCGGTGGTCAGAGTTATGGGGGTAGAATTGCACCGCCCATTCCAAAAACAATGCCGGGTAAAACGGTAACGGGGTACGCGGCGATTATTATACACAGTCAACCCTAAAGCCACGTCCTCGAAAATATTCGTCGTTTTCTGAAATCTGGGTGCGCGTGTATATACGTTTTAAAAAAGCAACAAGAAAATACAAATCAAACGGCACCGTCGAACGAGCCGCGAATTAAAACGCTATTGGACACGGGACCCTTTCGAAAGATATGACCAGCAGCGTAGCAAGCTGCGAGGGACGATACTGGTGTTACCGAACATCAATGATATACAATGGTCAGCGGATGATGCTGAAGATATCGAGGAACGCGTTTAAAAGCGGTCAAAAAAACATTTCCAAACCAGGAGTAATTGAGATGATCAAAAATGACGGTATCGACGTCTATCGGACAATTTTCGTACTTTCATTGAACTCGAAGCAGTGTTTACTATTCTCACGTGGCGCCACGCCCCAACCCTGCGTTTTCGTAAAGTTCGCCAAGTCTCAGAAAAGTTTCCTAATCGTAGGCCGGGGATTCCCTCGATCTTCGTCTTCCTTTAAACCCTCCGGCACGCCGACCTTCCGCCCAGCCAACCTTCTTCCTTTTTTCTTTCCCCAGCTCCATCAACTGTTAAACTCTTTCGGGGACACTTGCACGAAACGTAGAATAATCTTTGGGCCGACTGATCCACTTTATTAAAACGGAATCACTAAATTGCCTCAAGGTTGTCGCATATTGTTGTATAGGGTGCTACGCTCTGATTACATCGTTCCAAGTCACCCGAGGTAATCGATCTGTTCAATTTCATTGTTTCATATATACATAGAAATATATACGTCGTTCGAGGAATGAAATTATTCATGAAAGGAATTCAATTGATTTGGGCTAGTTCGATGATCCATAGATAGTATCGCGCTAGGGGTGAAGTAAATCTAACGATCTAGGGCACATTCCTACTGAAGGAATATATATACATGTATAGTCCAAGCTTATACTTGGATTATCAATAATTCTCACGTATGGTCAGGAATCGAGAGGGTTGCGGTAGAAAACAAAAAAATAAATTATTCCGAAATTTCCTTCTCCAACAGGAGCGACAGCGAGGCAAGAGTGAGCGAGAGGGAGACGAAGAGGATTGGGATAAGAGAGAGCAGATGTGTAGGGAGTGAGAATGAATAAAGAGAAGAGAGAGAGAGAGAGAGAGAGAGAGGAGTACATCCGAATACAACTCAGCCTCACCCTTACCCCCTCGTCCTCACCCTTTAGCAACGCGTACGTACATTTATTCGAAAGTTCACGAACACGCAGCCAACTTGCACTCTGCTAATAAGTCATCGGTGTTCGTTCGCCGACTCTCCTCGTTTCGTTTCGCCGTTCCTCCGCGCTTCCGTTCCGCTCTGTTCCCGTCTGTTCTCCCCATGTTCGTGTTTTACGTGGGTTCGACCCACCCGGCCCACCCA
>NW_014332956.1:1196005-1337540 GCF_000341935.2 Cephus cinctus | reverse complement strand
ACCCACCCGGCCCACCCACACGCGCGCACAGATCTCTCTCACGTAGACCAACACGCCCCAACGAAGCTCCACCACCACGTCTCTCGCGTCTAACACGTACACAACCCACTAGGGGCTGAACACCCTCTCTTCCTCGTACAACTTACTTCTCTCTCGCTCTGACCGGATTACGCTTGCAAGCACGATTTCTCAGAAGGAATCGAAATTTCGGATCATCTTGCTAGAATAATAAAGCAGAACCCAGGAAACGAGACCCTCGTAACTTACGTTGTGGATTAATGACAAAATTTTTAATGACGAATCGATTTTTTTTTTTCATTTTTATTTATTCTTCGAATTTTATCAGGAACCCTCGTTGGACTCTGTGATCGAAGAAATAATATTTTTGGATAGGCGTTAATATTCGTTTGCGAAAGTATGAGTGAATGGGATCGCTGAGTGTTTCTTCGATTTTTGCAAAATAAAGATCGAGTATTTTTCACTTGATTTTTGATGATATAAAAGGGTGGTAATGTTGGGGTAGGAGGGTCGTCTGCTACCTCGGCCCGGGATAGCGTAACCCGGCCTGTGCTCTCTCTCTCTCCATAATTCAGGCTGCCACGGGATTGGTCGACGCACTGCTGACGTCACTGGGAAACCAGCGGGATAACAAGGCTAAAGGGGTTGATGGGATGGCGCTGCAAAAGTATGCTGTCAGATAGACCCTGCCGGCCAAGCTGGATGGACGTTGCTGGCACAATATCTTGTCTTCGTCGACTCGAAATATTACGCAATGTCCCGACAGAAAATCAAACTATCAATACGTTTCCCCTGTCGTCTCTGCTGGTAGCGTCGAGGAGGAAACGTTATGGGATCGATAATGTCCTGAAAGCTAAGCTCCTTTCTTAGTTAATGGAACAAATGGAATATGGAACATGCGAGGAAAAAAGCCTTTTTTGAAGAAAAAAATTTTATAGAAACCGAAAGAAAATTTTTAATAATTTTTTATTACATATTTCATCGTGTACTATTTTAATTAAGAATTATCGAAGGTCTCTGTCAATTGCTTAGGACTAGTAGATTTATTTACCATAAGTCATGACGACACGTTACGAATCGATAAAATCCGCTAACGCAACATTGGCTGATATACTTGACATACGTGAACAAGAAAAATGCCATGATGCTTCTCGAGAGCTTATGACGTACTGTGCTGTTGGATGCCGTGACGTATATATCCTTATGGGGTACGTTGGAAGTAGTTCTTTCCGAGCAGTGGTCAGCCATGCGGTTTGACACAGTGCGCATGCGCGTCCGTCTTTCCTTTCAAACTTCAAACGCTACGATCTGCATTGCAACATTATCAGAATGTTGGCTAGCCGCAGGAATAATTATATGGACCGCTGTTTAGATTATATTCCCATTCAATTTAGACATACTATTGATTTCTCAACCGCACTACAGTTAATGATCCATCGAACTCATTACTTCGCGTGCGGAACAATATTAATCCCGTGGTTCAGTGAAATTCCGAATTTCACACATTCACATATTCCTAATGGAAAATGGGCTCCTGGCAGTTTCGAACTAAATGTCATAGGATTACAAAATTTTAGTAATTATCCTCAATTATATCGAGTGTTGTTTACTGGAAATGCCAATAATACTTCTAGTGTTAATTTAATTATTTTTTAATTCGACTCATTTATTACCTGCGTAATAAGAGAATTACTTAGTCAGGCATATTTGAGATTTTAATTATACACCAAAATCAAGTTGTCAATCATGATTTAGAAATGATAAAAAAAAAAGAATCAATTCAAACAAGTCAATTTACCAGCGCATCTTTTCACAAGGGTACAAGCATTAACATTAAGTAATGCACATAAAAAATATTCTGAATGAACCATACAAAAAACTGAACGTGACAAACCATTTTTTATCGATCCCAGTCGAAATTGACTCTTTCGCCTAACAGTGGCTACTATCGCCACGAAATGTACCATCGATCTCGCTAGCGAGAAATACCTAATATATAGGACACTGCCATTCTTTACGTTTACTCTTTTTACACGGCACGACTCTTTTTCCTCAACGACACGTATTTCGCGCTTGTTAAGCGATTTCTAATCGGCAAGATCCTTGGCTTTAGATATATAACATATATATTACACGAGAAGTAAAGAGGCATTATATTATTATTATAATCGAAATTATAAACAAAAAGTATTAATCTACCGACCACGTACGAAATTCGCGTGGCATCGCGCGGGAAATATTGCATCCCCATGCAGATTCACGCAGCCGCGGAATGAAATCTCGGAGAAGCTGGCTTTTCAGACTCAGGTCCTCTACATGGTAACAAGAGCGGAGGATGCGTGAACGCGTTTTGTCGGTCCTCGAGGACCGAGCAGTACCATTAAGTTCTTGAGTTTCCACGCGTAATGACCCGTCATAGTCCCGAGAGGTACCTTCCGCGAACACGTAGAATGATTACTCAGTACATTTCTACGTTTCGAGAAAAACCAGCATGTAAACGCCACCTACGATTCGTGAAGCTTGCACGCGACGAAGGAGTTCCAATTGGCGCGAAGTTTCTTACGTAAGCGAGTTCTTGCTCTGTGAAGAGAAAAGAAAAAAAATCATGACCGAACACTTGGTAGGAGTCATGTAACTCGTCCTTTAGCCTAACGGAAAGAAATCTATAAGAAGACCTATGTATAGACGTATAAATTATGCTCTAAAAAGTACTACGCACTACCCTAAGTATCCTGGCCATATTATGTTTTTTTCCAAAATCTTACATCGATCTAGTACAAAACGCACTAAAATAGTTTGGCTATTTGTTGAGTTTCGTGCGCCGCGCTCCGATTGGTCGACCGTGCTGTGCGCGGCAGTTTTTGCGCGAGAATCGATTCACTGTTTCTATAGAGCCCTGCCGGCCCGTACCCCGGTACCGGGAACTAATTCTCCTGGTGCTTGGATCCCATTGGATCACCTCCTTTCTCCGTGCTATCTCAATGGTCAAGAGGGCTCGCGCCAAGAGAAATATGAATGCCGTGCATCCCGTGGACGTTCCGGGCATCGCTCAACGCATTGCACTCCGCACGACCAGGGGTATCCTTTTCTACTGAAACTCTTCAACTGCCACTAATACATTTAGTTTCTTTAAAATCACCTGTTGACTGTCCGTTCGCAGGAAAATGGACGAAGACTCGTGGAGCGTGCTCGAGGATCCTTAATCGAGGACAGATTGCCATCGTGTTACTTACTCCTGGTCTTCTTCTACTGTATATTGCATCTTTAAATGACCTTATTTTTTAATACATTTTTATTATACCATATCATTTCTGGATCGACGATACTTACAAATTTGTGTATAGTATAATCGTATTATTTAATACAGGGGCTATTCATTATTTTTGCCAATCAAAGTTTCACTTAAGTATATGTGTATATTGGATTTTTTAGTAGAACGAGGGACGATGCTGACAATAGAATTTGCACTGGGGATATAACACAGGGTTATTATCCAAACGCGCCACCTGAAGTTAACGCACCCATTTGATTCTTATAGTAAAACCATGTTCAGATGATCCATATGGGCTGTATTACCCAGTATGATATGACATAACGCAAAATGAAGAATTTAGTGCGATAACGAATAATCAATGTGAATGGAATGTAAATATCTATATCGGTTAATAAATCTATTGTAAAGTAATTCTGCTGTCGATATTGATTTTATGAAATACTTTTGGACAATATAGTCAGGCATATTGAACACTTTAAAGTTTTGAGATATGAGAGTTTGTCATACTCCCTGAAAGAATGTTCATAAATGAGAAATATTCAAAAGTGGCTGAATACTATTTAAACTGTTATCAGTCATAAGAAACTTGTATTATAATACCTGGAAAAAAAAAACTTGCTATACCCACCGTTATCAAACTGCAGTTTCTTTTTTTACATTACAGTACGGCCATACTCTCCAACATAATACAGCAGCACGAGTATCAAATTTGACTTATGCCCATGTACACGGGCACGAAAATACCTAAGTACCAGTACGCAACTTCTTTCTATTCGTAGCATCTAAAAATGAAACTATTCATCGACCATACTGAAATAGGCCAATTCGTAGAGAGGGGGGATTGAAAGAATCACCGTTACTCCGTTGCGTGGAGGTGGACTACGCTACGAAACCATGCAAGTCTCGAAGCGCTTTACAGTTCTGCATACGCCACCCGAGATGCATAACATAAGGTACCGATTGAAGAATGCCACTGGGTTTTCGTATAAGGAGCAGGAGAGGCGAGTGGAAATTTTGAAAAAAAATTAAAAAGAAAAATATAAAAATAATAAGTAATCAGCAAAGAATAAATGGGCAACCGTCAGTCTAGAGAAAGTGGTTGCTCTCGTAAAGCTTCGATAAAGAATAGGTCTGCGGATGCTTTCTCTTGGAAGTTTCCAAGAATGAAAGTATCCGGGGTAAGAAATACGCTGGAACCAGGAAGCCACAAGCATTGTATACGGTTTAAGATCCGTGGTTTAATGACTTATGGTTTTTGGAACTTTGAACGATTGGATATGTAACGGGTTTGCCTAGGTTTCTCTGTTACACGATAAAACTGATTACCATGGTTACCATTTGTCATTCGCTTTAACAGAATGTTGAAGCAACACCGAAACCCAAGTAATAATCGAATCGACTAATCTATGCTCTCCCGTTGATCCCAATGTACCAAGTCTAGCGCGAGGCGTCCTCGACAGAAGGAAGAGAAGGATCATCGTCGTTGGTTCATGGTCAAGGCATAAATGGCCGGTTTAATTTTTCACCCGGGTATACGCGAGACAGAACGATAGGACGAGTGTACGCGGAGGGAGACAGAGAAGGCAAAGAACAGAACGAAAACTGTGCAATTCAAACGGTGCAAGTAGGCATGGCTTCCTGCTGGGAGCTGATCCGTGACGCCCACGCCGGCCACCTCACTTCGCTTCTTGTTGCTTGGCTGGCGAACCAAGATCTCTCGCGGTACCGATCGAACCGCTTCTCTTGATTCTTTCACCATGCTTTAACTGGGACGGAAGTATTGATTCCCGAGGGGTGTTTCCAGTGAAAATCACAGGAAGCCAAAAGGCCCAGCTGAATCGATCAATTTTATAAATTGGTTATACCTACCTATGCATTGTGCTACTCGAGCGGTAACGTTGTAACGCGCTGTAACAGCCAACTATATACGGTCAGGTTAGGGAAGCACGCTGCGTGCTGACTGCTTAGAAATCTAATAGAGTGAAAATCGTCATGGGATCGTTATGAGTCCAGAAAATACTTCAAGGCAGTAGAATTTTGTATCAACGGAAAATCCAATGGAATTAACGAACGCTGATGTTTTTCTTAGTACAGAGAAATTGCGAAACAGTTGGTATAACGTCAGGAGGAGACGGTAACGTTGACGGTGACGTGTGACGTGACGTGGAACGGAAAGAGGAAATGAGGAACGAGAGGGAGAAGGACTCCTGAATGAGCGCGAAAAATAGAAAGAGCCTTGGAAAATGATACGGGAGGGGTATTTAGGTAATGTACAGAAAAGTACGAGGGAGCGAGCGAGAGAAAGAGATGAGGAAAGTCGAGGAGAAAGGGAGAGAGAAGCAGAGCGCTAAGAGGGTGGAAGTTGCACAGTGGAAAATAAAAGCACTCCCCAAGCGCCTAATTATCTTAATTTGCATCGGATAATGAACGCTGCAATTATAAATAACGAAAATCTCTATTATGCAAGACTGTAAATACAATGGATGACTGTTGCACCGATACTTGTGTATGGTACGTGACAATGGGCCAATTTTTAAAATTACCGATTTACTTTCCGTTTAGTATAACCTGATACGGAAGTAGCTATAATCGGTGAAAGAGCTTTGCTTACTTCGTGATATACACGTTAGTACTCCGTTAAAAGAATCCTTGAATTTTGAAATTCCGTAGCCTGACGGTAACGTTAAATATTGGCCAATTAGAATTTTCATAAAATTTCAACATCCTGGTTAAGTATATACGAGGCTAAGAAATTTTCTCCACCTTTCTCCTAAAGTATATCCAAGAGATACTTGACGCACTTTTAATCTCTCTACATATACGAAGTCTCTCGATGGGTGATAGTCTCTTTCTTAATAATAACGGCCTGAAATATGGAGAAAAGAGAAAAATTCGAGAGACGTGGAGAAAGCAAGAGACTCACCAAAAGCGGGCGCGCTCGAGAGAGAGAGAGAGAGAGAGAGAGAGAGAGAGAGAGAGAGAGAGAGAGGGGGGGGTGAAAAAGAAGAGAGAAAAGATGAGAGCACCCTTCGGCCTCTTTCGACTCCGCCTGCTTTTCCTCTCCTGCTGACTATCTCTCTCTCTCTCTCTCTCTCTCTTTCTTCCATTACTTACTGTCTCTCTCGCTCTCCGTTCCATTCACCCTCATCACGGAAGGGAGGAACTTCTCTTCTCGCATTCTCTCTTTTCCACGGTTCCGCCGATACTACCCTGGAAGAAAATTTCGCGATATTTCTCCAAAGAGATTTATACAAAAAATTAATTATACAACGTCAACCCGCAAATAGCAAGATCACTGCATCGACACTTAAGATCAATTTGCACTTGTAATTCCGTTATTTACATAACTTACCATTCGCAAGAAGCACCGTACGCATACGTTTTGACAAAAACCATTGTCTTTTTATGATCATTAACATTCCCATGGATACAATCATGTACCCAGACTCTTCCTAAGCGTGACAATTGGCATTAGGTCACGGCGAAGCACTTTCGCAGAAGACACTCAGCGGGTGGATTACTTGTACTCTGACTGCAGCCTTTCTGTAATATTAATCTGTTTTCCAAGAACTATTCATAAAGATCGCATTCATTCGCTTCGCATCCTTTTGCGACTCGGGATGCACGCGTAGTATCGATATAGAAGGAATCCTTAAGAGAAATAAATATACAATCGCATCTCCCTCAGTGTTACAGCCGCCATTCGATCTTCTTAATACTAGTCATGTACAAGAAGTATAATAAATTTTAATGTGGGAAAATAAGCCGAAAGTGTCATTCTTGTGAGTAGATTGAAATTCGACTTGGTTTTTTAAAAAGTCTAATTTCTGATCCTTGCACCGTGAAAAATTTAAGGTTGTCCTTCGTCCTGGGCAACTGGACTTAGCATACACGAGTACCTACGTGGTAGCTGTAGACATGAAATGGCGGCTGGGTACCCGAAGATCGACCAGAGGAAGACCCTGCTGAGGGAATGTCGTTGGATGGCTCGACGTCTTACGTCTTCGAATGTTCCCTCTCAGAGCAGGGCGTTACTAAAAAGCGCCCCCTCGACGCCGTGCGAGAATAAACGTAACAAAAACTCCCCTTCGCCTCTTGGGGCTCAGAGAGCCTCACCAACCCAAACTGAACCCCCTAAGAACCTTTTCTCCCCTCTGACAACCTTCCTGCCGGCTTTCCTCCCTCATGTCTGCCTGCCTGACAAGCTTTCCTACCCTAACGCTTCTGCCTTACCGACGGTACGGTACGAAGACTTCCGCAGCAACTTATACGTCGCCAATGTAATTCGCGCGAATTTGGTGGAGCGTAGAAGACATGTAGTCGATTATAAAAATCGGTATAAAATTTCCAAGACCTCAACTGGATTGCCAGTCGCTGGGTTATTGAAATTTAGATGTAAGATTAAGGGTAATCTTCTAGAACATTTCCGAACGCCCTTTCAGAGGGGCTAGAGTTAAATCCATTAGTTAATTTTTTAAAATTCTTTCAATACATGAAAATTACTTTTAAACGTACGAAGCACAAGTAGACGATGTCGAATATATCATTAAATGTGTTCCAGTCATATGTACGAGCAGAACGTGTTATCTCTCTACGTTGCCGCATCTTGAAAGATCTTGAAAAGGAACCTTTTTCCCTGGGGCAGAATTTTCAGGTTCTATTCTTTCGGTCGATTTCGTGCAAATGCGAGTCCAAGGTGGATGAGACCCATGAGCAGGTAGGAGAGAGGTAGATATCTTTTTGAAAGAGGCTTAAGCACTGTCTAACCACTGTTGACCAGGTCGACACAGAGCCGGCTACGTCCGATCCCTCCTGCCTGAGGAATTTCCAGGGCCCCTTTTGGGATAATGGGTCCGTGGTGAAGGTTTCAGACCTGTTTGAACTCCGGCTTGGCTCTAGGAGATGGGTCTGACGTTGCGACTGAGGTACCACTGGTGGACGCTTAATTTTAGCGTCCAACCATCGATTTCTGGTAGGTAGAGACTCACACGGTGATTCTCCTACCTATCTGCCAACTTAGAAAACTGAACTCTTCGCCGAGAGGAAACGCCATATTTATCAGAGGTACGGAAGGCTCAGAAAATTCAAATAGAAAACTATAACGAGTCTCACCTCGTTCCTGCGACCTTAACTTCATAAAATGAACTTCCCATTTTCCTCCTGCGACCTAACCAATTGCTGGGATCAAAGCACAACAGTTGAAAATTCTAGTTTATCTACGCGAAATGACTATTAGAAAAGGGATTCTGGTATACGTTTGGCCAATCCCGAAGGAGGCGTTCGCCAAAGAACTAGGATTTTCGAGGACGCGTGGTGAAGTAGTGCGGAAAACGAAGTCCTGAGAGACGAGATACGATTTCTTCCTTCTCCCGAACCAGGTTAGCGACCACCTACGAGCGAGTAACGGAGCTTTCAGCTGCAACCTATGTACGTTCTTAGGAAAACTCCGACATTCGGTGCGTGCTGCCGGGTGGGGGAGTCACTTTAGGAGTTTAATGACCAAACTGCGTCACTGTTGCGTGCACCACGAACACGACTTACTCCAAAGAACCAGAAACCTCCGTTGGTTTAACAAAGACAGATGGAATTTCGACATAAACCAACGTCAAGACAACCGTTCTTATCCAAAGAACATTTTATCAAGATGATGACTATGGAACTCTGCATTTACCATGTTATTAATAAACAAAAATTTATCATACAATCCGAATAAGATCATATGCCTTTAAAGAAACTTAGAGATAAGCCATAAAATTATATCTTACACGCGCAACACCTTTCTGCAAAATCTTAGGTATTACCCAGTTTTATCAATCTCGATTATTACACTGTGTCTGATTAGCAGTTCATGTATCTGTGCTCTAAGGCAATAGGGGGTTCTGAAGGGTTCTGAGACCCCTGAGATCAGTAGCTCTGTATAATCGCATTCAGCTATCGCAACCTCGCATTGGTATCATCCTAGGCAACAGTCCTATTTCAGTGCTCCAGATAGACACGATGATCCTTCTATCGCTAGTCGTACGTGAACCAAGCTGATGCTGGTCCCTCTATGATACATGCGTGTTCGATGGCTGTGACGAAGTGAATCATACTCATACTAAATTATATCTAACGAGTATATCACCGTGAAAAACGTCGCTACGGGCCAAACTTGCAGCTTCTTGACGGCCGGACGCCAGTTGCTCGAGTTGGCCAACATTCAACAAGTGACTGACGCTGACGTGAAGTACGACAATCCTGGATCTTGACCCCGAGGGATGGAATTCGTTTTAGGATGGTGAGCTATACATCTTGTTGGGGTAGCGATGCGATTGGGAATGCGGATAATTCGTAGCGATGTCGTCTAGGGACATTTTCGGAAGGTTGTTGCCTCGGCTCTCACCGCGTTGTTATAACCGGAAATCCAGCGATCGTAAAACTTCGGATTCTATTAAGTCGCTTTGAATCTAGTATAAAGAACCTTCAGGTTGTTTAGTAAGAACTCTGGCAGGAAGTTTGATATACGATCTCAGGTTTTATCGTAAAAAGTACATAAATTATCGATACAGTAAATTACAGAGATATACTAAAGCCACTTATGAGTTTTTTTAATAAACTAGGAATCCATTGATTTTCAGTCATAAAATCATTGTATCATTATCAAGAATAATATATGGCAGAAACGTGACAACGCTCCTATGAAATTTGTTAGATCGTTAATAATAAAGCCCAATTTCGATAAGGCTTGACCAATTGACAGTGCAATCGATCTTTATATGTTTAATAATAATAATTTAAGCTCACCAAGAATCGGTGAAAGCGCGGGGCGTCTCCAAGGGTTAAATCCAGGACTGCGAGGCTTTAAACTGATCGATCATCGATTGGTAGCGTTCAGTCGTGGTGGTTCCCTAGAAAAATGATTAAACGAAGTAAAGCAAAAAAAAATCACAAGAGATAATAGATAGATCAACTCATACTCGATCCCACATAGTAACTCAAGGTATTTATATGTACGTAATCGCAAATAAAATCACAGTCTCTACATATAGTTTCAGTGGATGCTACATGAGAATCTCTTTTCCACTGGAATATCTCCCGTATATATGAATACAAGATACACAGAATGTTTCTTTAATATTCTCTTCGAAGTCATGCGATATTAATTTGCTGTTAATTGCGACGACGAGGAATGTCATTTTCATCCGCAAAGTAGCTGTGCGTCTAGTGAACGATATACCGATTTAACGGTACCGGCACGTTAATATAGCGCGTTTCAATATGTCAACGCGTCGTCATGTATCGAAGGATACGCATAGTCGGTACGATATCAAAGAAATAGTACAATAGTACTAATCTGATACAACGTACGCTACAGGATACACACCAGGTAAAAGCAGTGGCGTGTCGATGCTCAAGAAATTCGGCGCCGTCAGCGAGACGGCGATGTGCTGTTATCGGGCGCCGAAAGTGCGGCAGCGCCAGCAAGAGTCAGGGCATGCATCGTTCTTCCTATAGTGAAACGCGCCACGTCGAAGATCCAGCCTTCGACGCCCGCCGCCGCCCTCTCCAGCTATACATTGCTGGCAGCAGTTCACGCTTCGTTCACGGCACGGTGGAACAATCTCGTTCCCAGAGCTGCCAAAATCGTGGCAGGCAAGTAACCGATGCTAGAAGACAAGCAAAGAGACAGACATTAGAGAACGGATGACGGGCGAGCTCAGTTCGGGGATTCCAAAACCGCTATGGTGGTCCTCTATTCTCTAAGCGTGTAAATATCTACGTATATGCTCTCGTAGGTAGAGAGCGTGCGCGGCCGTACTCGACCGAACATCCAAACGACCGTACGACCGTTGGGTGGACAGACGGACGGCCCTGGCCGCACGAGGAGGCACGAGACTGGGAAAGAGAGGGCCGAGGGGCCGTCATAATTCCTTGAATTGAACGGCGGGTTATTCTCTACCAAGGTTACCAGGGGACGAGCGGGACCGAGCACGGGAATCGATAGGACGACAAGGACGGCGCACGTACCGAGGATGGCGATGGCGGTCTCCCTGGTGGTGCTGCTGTTAGGTAGTGGGGATGAGTTTCAAGGCGTCCCTGTTGACGGCGCCACTGTCGGCCTGAGAACGTCGCTGCGTCGTCGCCGGTGGGGGTTCATGAGAGTGCTGGCTGGACGGATGGTGGGGACAGGAACGGGGCTCTGCGAGAAGTGGGGATAGGCTCCGACGGGCATGAAGCGAGGAATCCGGGGTATACGAAGGTGTCGGTAGTGGGGTGGATGGCGGCGGTGGAGTGGGACCGTGGGGCGTAGAGAGAGGGAGCCGACTTTATGCAGCTGCGGGACGATAACAACGATGGGCTACAGGACCGCCGCTATAGCTGGGGAAATGCCAAATGGGCTACAGGACCGTGCCGGCCTAGCTGTACGTTCGCCCGCTCGTAGTGGCATGGCGGACGGGCGGCAAGCAGGCAGGAAAGGCGGGAAGGAGGGATTTCAAGCGGTCGTCTCTTCTCGTCTGCCTCTGCGCTCTACCACTGCTTCTGCCGGTCCTCTAGAACCTAACCTCACTGTTTTCTAGCAGCGGATGGAGTTTGAGCCGAGTTCTCGTTCGCCCTTACAACCTTCCCGATGCCCTTCGTCACTACGGGTCACCTCGTACGAAGCCACCCTTTGCCGAACGAAGATCATTTCGCTATGGGAATCAAGCTTGCTAGGATAAGCGGCCCCATTTAATGTCGGTCCTCCTGGAATCTTCTATGAGGCCAGGATCTTTTCAGGACATGCGAATCGCATTGGTACTGCAAATTCTAACCATTCCACCTTCATAATCATCGTCATAATTATTTAAACACACGTATTCGACTATAAAGAAAAAGAAACTTCTCAAATGATCAAATACTGCATAGCAAATAGTTGCTTCTCATAATTGCCCAATACACACCGATCTCATACTCTGAACAAAACCTCGCCAGAGATACGTCACTATCTATAAACTACGTATCATACTACCGCATCACCTTTCCCTCGATTTTATTTGAATTTGCCGCTGATTGCTCCAAGGCAGATTGCCACTGACAATCGGGTGATCATCCACGCAATGACGTCAGGCTCGTCCAATCCTGTCCGTACGCTCTCGTTTCACCCCACGAGACGTCAGCAAATGAGAACGCCGCTCGACAAATAGAAAGAGACGGTTGGAACTCTCGAGTCGTCGTTGGAAACGTCGGCCACGCCACGACGAACGAGTGAACGAACCAGCGAGTCTTCGCAATATCGTTACTCGATTGTTGGACCCGTCGTTAGACACATTCTCTACGTATTCGAATAACGCAGTGGCCTGTATATACCTTGCATCCCTTTGCGTTAATTTTTCTATGTGGGTAATGTAACTACGTACAGCTACATACTACGGATGAGATCGAGAAAGATTGAGATGGCTATTCGCCATTTATAATGGATCGAAGGACTTTCGTATCCTGGAGTTAACACTGCGTAGGATTTCAAAGAGGGTTGTGTAAAAGGAAAAAATAAACATATTTACAAGTAATATACAGTACGTGTGGAGCATGGGGTTGCACTGTAACTTTAGTATCTATTGGGTGGAAAAATTATACTATGCAAGACAAGATCTTAAATAAGAATATCCTTAAAAACGATTCGTATGCGAAATTCTTCAATAACCAGCTGAAATCATATATATTTGCTAAATGGATCGGAATTATTCGATTATCTTAGAAGCGTTAAAGAAGCATGACATACATTTAATATTTCGTGAAAGAATTTGAGTACTGCTTATAACTCTTATTTTATTCTATATTAATTCTTTTACGCCAATGCAATATACTCGATGCTTAATTATATTTTTTAATATAACTTTTTTTAATCTACGAATATACTTTTCCGTTAATTATCCTTCTTTCTGTATAAGTCTCGAGTACGCGTATACTTCGCTGTCCTCATCGTCGGTATTATCATCATCCTCGACGTTCCCGTTCACTGTTCTCTTGCGCGCAAAAGAGAATGAATGTGCGAGTAGCCAAGGAGAAAATGCGCACGGGCTCTCAATATTTTATCTTCGGTACTACAAAGTATCTACGTTCTCTCACCCAGAATATATTATCCAAGGATAAGAACTTTCCGCCCAAAGATAGTAATGTACAGCCTTAGCCTGTTACATCCGTCGGATTCAAATTCTTAATATCTGACAATCAAAATTGATTTCTTTCGGCATCTCGTGGTAAAGAGACTACGACGTGGAATCATGGTCGTTCGGCTTCCAGTAACGCCAGTACTAGATTAAAAATACACGTTTCGTCACTACACTGTTAATGTGCATTAACCCCACCCCGCATCACTAGAATCTTTATTACCGCGCGATGGTAACGGGCCAAGAGGAAAGTGAACTTCAAAGCGTCTCGATTCAGAGAGGCACAGATGTCTCTACAGAAGACCAGAGTACGCTGCTAGCTAGCCCTTCTTGTACGTGCAGGAACCAATGGACATCATCTTAACGTCTATATGAGACCAGTGTATATGACAGATTCACAACTGAATACCGATTAATAATTTCTAAAGTATTGGCACGCACGTATGGTACCTGGTGGAAACACCTGAGAATTGTGGAATATTTCGTTCGCATATGAATTTGTCATTAAAATCGATGTTATTTGATGTAAAATAGTGATCACGGCGTCCAGCACTTTCGGAGCTCTTCCCATATGGTCCTTGTGCAATCTGGCTGATAAAAAAGAAATCACAGCTCGTATTACGCTGTTCGGAAGCTTCGAGTGTCCATATCTCCATGTATTAAATTTTTATCACACACGTCATTCTGAACGCGTTTTTTTTTTTAGTATAAAAAAGATCTTTTCCGAGTGAGCGACACTGTATTCATGAAAACGATGTAATGTTTGCATTTTTGCTTTTTGAATGATATTAACAACTTTTGAACGAATTTAATATCGAGCATCTTTCGCATTCTAGGATCTTATTATTCTGTCAGATTCTCAACGCACCGGAGATCGTTGCTGCCCTCGAAGGCTCCATCTCCCTCCCCAGTTGAAAGAGCTCGAAGAGAAAGGCTTCATCTTCTTCATCTTCTATTTGTTGGCCTCCCATGATCCTGTTTTCTTCGCGCGGCCACGGACAGTTATCTGCTCTTCGTTTTCACTTTGGTTTCGTAGCAGTCCGACTGCTGACGATTTCTCATCGATACAGCATTTGGTATATCATTGACATTGCACGATTTAAGAAAGACATTAGTCCGAATGGTCCTTGGAGTGTTGTACGTAAGATGGACACCTACTACTTCCCTGTTTTATCCTGTCACAGAGTACTGAGGAAGGTTTGATTCAACTGGCGAAAGTGAGTTAACCTCGTTGATGTTAAATAGAACAATTACGGAGATATGGTGAATTTCACTATTGATAAATTGCATTTGTCGACTGTGATCAAATTTTACAATTCTTTATTGATAGCTTACTTCCTGTGGCGTTAGTGGCGTAGTTTGATTATTAGATCAATTTCACATTCAGGGGGCTCTTTTATATTGTAATACATAAGAAAGCGTTCCAGCATAAGGAAAAAGATTTCGTGACACAATTAACACTTCTTTTAGTGTTTATGATACAAGCTATAGGTGCGGAGATTGGATATTGATAAATTTCGTACTTACGAAGTATGAATTTTTGGTACATTTGCATTACTGAAAAACTTCAATATAGATACATATATTTTCTGCATTTAGATTAATATACGAATGATGTTTCTATAAAGTAGGCAAACACGAAATATTCAATGGAAAAAGGATTCATTAAGAACGGCGATAAAATTTATTATTTATAAAGACGGAGGCGGATAAATAAATCTTATTACATAAAGGAATGAAATATAAGTCGTACCCGTAAGTTATCATTGCGAAAAGACTAGACACTCATCCTGTTATACACTATTTTAAACTTGATCAATCAAAAAGTGTTACTATTGCCATCTATCGGATAATTCTCGTAGTTATCAATAAGAACCTAATGTCCTCTATGCTTTATTAGCATAACTTGAAGCATAAATTCCGCTTATGCTTTAAATTGTAATATTGTTTGTGGGATTTGTGACGTTTCAATAAAAATATGTTGATTCGATACTATAGGAATTTATTATAGTTCAGACCGGAACAACTTGATGGCGCCCCAATCGCGTTTTCGTTAAACGTGCGCACTTCTATGGATTAATTTTATTAGTTCGTGCGTAAGAAAAAAGTTTATTCAATTCTGAAAAAAAATAAAAAATGTTGAATAATAATTTACTATCTTCAAATTTGCAATAGCATATGCAGACGCCTCAAACGCCATCTGGAGCAAATTATGGGAGTCTGAATCAACACGGCAACTCTAGGATGTATCAGAACGCCATCTACATTACCGTATGAAGTAAAACGTGGAAATAAAAGAACATGTTGTGATTTTGAGATAATGTAGCCAAGTATTACAATAAAAGAATAGAGTAAAAAATCTATAATGTTCGTCCTGGTAAACATGTTTGAGCCTATATATTTAAAAAAATAGAACAAGATCGTGCCGCCATCTAACTATCATGGTTACAATTAAACATATCTTGTAATTTCCAAAAATAGTAGCTTCTGTGCAAGCAGAAACTCACTGGTGATGTACACAAACAGAATTTCTGCCATATCTAGCCATATCCGAACGAATTATCATCAAACTCTGAGACAAGTGATTGCGATCAATATCAATTCAAAATGGTTAACCGAAGATGTTCCGCCAAAACATGTTTCAACGAATCAATTTCCAGACCTGACTTGAAATTTTTTCTATTCCCGAAAGCGGAACATGAGTGAGTACCTTTTCTTCCTATACGTCACGTTCTGTTTTGTATGTATATAAAGTTTTATTTACTTATTGTTTTTTATTTTTAAATCATGCTCTTCGATGTAGAAATACTAAAAATTATTTTTTACAGCGCTCGTATTTGGGCTAAAGCTTGTGATAGACCTGAACTTATGAACAAGAGTCTAGATATACTACGCCGATATGTTCTTTGCGCTGAACACTTTGAGGATCGTTGGTTCATTAACCCACCACACAATACAGCATTTATTAAGACAGCACTTCCAATACCAACGATATTTCGGAATAATATCAAGGAGATCTTAGTTCATCAACGAAAAAACTTATCAGTATCTAATGGTGATGCTGCTGCCACAATCGATACAACGGAACAAACGGAAACTGACAATATGACTATGACGCAAAATTGGAGATTCAACACAGAAGCAGAATTCAATTCACAATCGGTACGCAAGAAAAGAGAGAGAAATAATATGTTTTTAAAATAAATATTTTTTTAGGGAGACAATTCTAATGAAGAGCAAAGGAATGCGGATTTAGTTATCAATGCTTCTGAAGTTAATAAGGAAGATAACACTTATAACTTCTGTAGACTATGTGCATGTTTAATACCAGCCAGTTTATTGAGCTCTATTTATGATACACACATGAATCTAAAGATAAATAAAATATTACCAAACGAGGTAATGATTTTAGTAAATGTAAGTATTATGATCATTATCTATGTAAATTACAACTGTACTTTATGTTTAGGCTCATCTATTTAAGCACGATGGATTGGCTGAGGAAGCATGTAAGTCTTGCATAGATAAATTGACTGTCTGCAATGACACAATACAACAATTTATAAATGCAAATCAAAAATTAAGAGAGTTAAAAAAAAATCGAGTAGAGGAAAATATTAATCAGTCATTATCATCAGTAAGTTATTTAACATCACTGGAAAATATTTACAATTGCACGTGATTCCATGTATTGTGAGAAAACTGCTAATTTTTGTTTGTAGGAAAGTACTTGTCGCACAGAAAATGATACAGCTCATCCAGAAGAAAATTTACAATTCAATTCAAGTCAATGCTTTGATGTAAATTTGAATCATAAGTCTGATACAACCATTGTGGATATTAAAGAGTAAGACATTTTTTAATATAGACTAATATGTCTACATTATTATAATATAAATAATTTCGCTATATAATCATGACACCTTTTACAGAGAGGATAGTGTTGATGTAGAAAATGAATTAAATAACACTGAAATATATTTCCAAAAAACTAAAACTACAAGTATGAACTCACAGAAGTCGTCGTTGTCAAAGTCAGTATCTTTGAATAATAATAATAGCGAAGATACACTAGAAATTTCTCAAATTACAAAACCAAAAAGAAGTATGTTATCGGAATATCGATCGAATTCTAACAGAATCAAGTGTCCTGAAACTACAGTATTCAAGTGCATGATATGCAACGAGGAATTTCTTAATAGAAATTCAGTAGTGGAGCACAGTATAGCAATCCACGCAATCAAAGGTAAAAAACACGAGGTAAAATATACCGTGACTAAGAAAAAAATTGAAAAGAGGAGACAATTAAAAAAGTATCACTGTACTAGCTGCCCCTTGGAATTCACTAATTGTCAAACTTATCAAGCTCATATGAAGTGGCATCCATCGAGGAACAATACGTACGAATACTGTGACAGATACTTCATATTACAAAGCAGATTAGAATCTCACAAACGATTGCATTTCAGTCAAAAACCATACCAGTGCAATATTTGTAACGAGTCATTCGTCTTTATTAACAGTCTTAAGCGTCATAAAAAGTCTCACATGGGGGACATGTCATTGCATAAATGTAAAAGATGCAACAAGATGTTTCCCACGATAGCTCTTATGCAAAGACACACTAAAGCCCATTACGAAAAGAGGGTCTTGTGCAATTTATGCGGAAAACTTTTGTCTTCTCCACAAAATGTACAATATCATCTGACAACGCATAGCGAAGAACGACCATTTTCTTGTACGATTTGTTCAAAATCATTCAAGACCACCAGTAAATTAAATTGTCACAATAAAAAACATCGAGTAGATCATAGATTCGAGTGTAATTTATGCGACAAGAAATTCCGTATGAAATCATTGCTTAAACAACATATGAATACGCATTTGGGTGAGAGACGTTATTTTTGTGAAATGTACGGTGCTCGATTCAATAGGTATGGAAATCTTACTAAACATAGGAAACGACATGCGGTGTCATCAGCATTAGAATCATCATACACTTGTGATATTTGCCATAAGAATTTGAAAACTGCATTTGCATACAAGTATCATATGGTGAAGCACAGTGAAGAGCGACAGCCATACTCTTGTGATATTTGTGATAAACCTTTTAGGCAAATTGCACAGTTAAGAGTTCATAATAGATTGCATACTGGTGAGCGACCTTATGCCTGCACTGAGTGTGGTCAACGATTTCGGACAAAAGCAACAATGGATCAGCATTATATAACTTTGCATACAGATAATTATCCACATGAATGTCCTTATTGCGACAAGCGTTTTAAACGGCTACATTCATTAAACTGTCATAAGAAAACTCATACTGGAGAACGTTCATACGTATGTCGGATTTGTTATCATGCTTTTGCACAAAAAGGTGATATGTTGAAACATATGAAAATACATAGTCAGAGGGGCTTAGACAGTCATTTTCAAAGAGCACATAATCAATCATCAAATAGTGATTTTCTTGAGGAATCAACTACCGACACAGAAGATTCAGAATGGATGACAGAAGTGGATTGTAGCGAGGAGGATATAACAAATGATTATCTAATGACTGATGATGAATTGAGAACTAAATACAATTAATTATTAAGCAAAGGAACCTTTTGTACACTTATTTATGTAGTTAGGCATACCTATATGTATATAGTAGTGATTTGTATATTAATCTTGTTCGTTTATTAAATTTATATCTATCTTACCAATTGATCCGTCATTGCTATCAGTAATACGTGGATTCGGGTTAAGATAAAGGCAAAACGAATAAATTCACATTTTAAAATTGTGTATTTCCAGTACCAAAATGTTTAATACATCTTGTCCTTAAGATAAAGTCAAAAGCCTAGGTACATGGAGAGGATGCTTATACGATTGCTTTGATAAATAACAAGCATAAAATTATAGTCACATTCGAATCGTTCACTCAGTAAATACTAAAAGATAATTTAAGTTGGTAAATATTGATAATTAAATAAAAGTATACACGTATACCTTAAGACTGTAGAAGATACCATACAAAGAGTGTTGTATCGAAATGAAAACGTATGATACTCGTTCATTGGTGATTGAATGTGTATAAAGCCTTGTACAAATGTGAATGATCTCGAATAATGATGACTACTATTAAATGCTCCACATTGAATAAACTCCACTCCACGTTGACCTAAGCATCACGATGACAAGCAACTGAAACAGGATTATAGTGGGTACACACTAAAAGAAGTATCTTAATTACAACTATCGCGTAATGTAATACATAGTAGAGCATGTTTGACATATGCAGTACAGCGTACAAAAAGATAATGATAAACAATACAAATAAAGTAACTTAAAAACAAGAGGAATTAGAAATACCGTTTTTTCGTAGTCTTATGAAACATAATCGCAATGCTACTAAACTAAAATTAAACAATACGTTTTAATTCTACGTGTAGTTCTTGAATTTTATAACTAAATATAGTAAGTTATTTTGTAGTTATACGCTATATGCGTATACCCCAGTCTATGGTGTTACTCGAATTTTATGAATGATACATCGCCATTGACCAACTAACAGCAAGACTTCCGTTTATAATCGCGACAGCGGATTCGCGATTTTTTCACGGGATTCTGGTAGAGACTAGATTAGGTGCGCGTGACATCCATACTCATGTAATCAGATGGAATTATAGAGTATCTCATATGGCAAGTAGACTAATGGGAATGAATCCGTAAAACAGCCAGAAAGTGTTGTATACGTGACTTAGAAATTAGGCTCTTATTAAAATGACTGGGATCCGCGTGGCGAATGATTCGTTTCATTTTTTTTCTTTCCTTTCTTGAAAATAGTGCGATAAGACAATTTTTATAATTAATGCAGTCTTTGCTTAGGCAGTTGGAGAAATTCACCGGAGACAATTGTTAGTTGGTGCCTGACCTTATCAGTGACGTTATTTCGTAATCAGCACTACTGGAAACGCATTATCAAGTAGCGCCAAAGACTTAGTTCTAATTACAATTACTTCGAATTAACGACAGTAGTTAATATTTTTACTGTGACAGGGATTAATTATATTATTTTTTTGCATCCGTTTTGTGTGCCTGTTATTATATTGGTTAACGTGGTTCTTTCGTGACAATGGAATGATAGACGTGTGATCACCATTTGGATTCATATACTCCGTTATCATAATTAATAAAAATTATTCGATTTCAAGATTTCAATTAACTAAACTCTAATTAAATGATATCCATATAATAAACACGTCTTCGACAGTCTTGCAAATTTTGGGAATGACATATAAAACCATCGAAAATGACATTACTGTAAAGCTATAATGCAAACTATCTAATGTAATTAAAACTTAATGCGAAATAAAGTCTAGATAGTAATAATATCATTTTTGAAAGTATCAATCTTTCAACTTTAGCGATTGTCAACAGAAATACCAATTCTTTAACGAAGCACTCAGTAGTGTAACAACCTCTATAAACGATCCTTGTTCGAATGACTTTTTTTTCTCAAGAATTTCAGACAAATTAATAAAATGTATCGCTAATAATTTATATATATATACAGGGTGTCCCACGACTTATTCCCCAACGGGCACTGGCATATTCTCCGTTGAAAATAGAACAAAATGCAATTTGTCCGAGTGAAATCGGTTGCAACGTTCTCGAGAAACTAAATATTAAAAATTTAGAAATATCATCATTTTAAGTAAGTTCCAATCATCACCAAAAGAAAACAATAGCAGTAGAAAAGGAAAGTGGCGGGCCTTTGATTCTGTGAACACATTCGCTCAAGTAGAAACTGTAATATTATCATTAGACTATGACTTATCGGACATGAGACATGATGATATTTCTAAATTTTTAATATTTATTTTCTCGAGAACGATGCAACCGATTTCATTCGGACAAATTGCATTTTGTTCTATTTTGAACGGAGAATATGCCAGTGCCCGTTGGGGACCAAGTCGTGGGACACCCTGTATATTGAAATAAAAGATCAAGCAATTAATCACTGAAACGTTCATATACATATTTCGATATTTAAGATTAACCTATTAGGTCCATTGATTATAAGATACGCTTACTTAAAAAAATTCGTAAATTCTTTTACTAATCATAATACCCTATTAGTCATAATTTGGCAGGAGAACTCGAGAAGTAAAGTATTACTTATTGCATTGTGGCATAAAATTTGAGTCTCTCATTTCACCATAAAGAATATAACGATAAATCGACGTTAACATTATACTCTAGATTACAGCTGCTCTAGTACAATTAGCATATCGTAAAACAATTATAAAAATTGAAAAAAAAAAAAAATGATTTATCGCTCGTAAACTCGCTCTGGGGTTTCTTGACTAGCCGAATTTTTACTAATCTAATTAAAAATGACAATCGTGCGTGATCGGTCCCCGATGTCAAATGGATTAAAAATGATTCGGTTGTTAGTAGGTGATACAATGAATGACAGTCAAAGAAGTCGGGTGATAACTTATAAATGTTTTATTTAATTTTTGTTCTTTCTTGAAACTTAGAAAACTAATCAGATTAAAAAGTCAATCATAGTTGAGCATTTCTTGATTTTAACATGAAATTTCGATGACCTCTGGAGAACCCTGACCATTGACGCAAACATTAATATGAGTGATATGAAGTGATGATTTAAGGTGATGACGTGAAAGTCAGCCAAAAGGTACTCCGCATTCGTCGTTATTTCACGCTAATATCATAATGTTACATCATAGTCGTGGCAGTCTATCAGAATACGTCATTAACGATTGGTTAAGGGGCTGCTAAGGAAACGTTCTATAGTTACAGAATCCAATATGGCGAAAGATAGAAATACGTTCCAAGTTGTCACAGTACCGATTGAAGTTCAATATTCCCGAGCACAGGATAAGCTCCATAAACAGTTAAATGATGGGAATGAATAAGTAAAACAAAAAATATATATAACTCAATGATACCTTAGCAGAGAAATCCACTAGAACCGAATTACCACATAGACACAAAATTTAGACATGTAAAAAAAAAATGTCAAACAAACACATCACTATGGAACGACGGTAAGAATGTCAAACGGCAATTTTTTTAACGCGACAATGTAGCCACTGCTACTGGAAAGTCAGTGCACAGCTTATTCTATTGCTCGTTATATAAAACTGAAGTGTAAGTATATATACTTTTTTAATTATAATTATCTAAGAAGACTTCCCGAAATGCACGACAATAAGTTAACAATCCCCACGATTTCTCTAATCAATCTCGCAATTGTAATCTTAATTAGCCTAGCCACATTGGATTGACCATACTTACAGGACTTTATTATATAAAATAGTTATAAGGACAGAGAGTCAAACGGACGAATCTAGACAATCAAATCGTTAATACTCCATACATTAATGCTAATACGAGAGCGAGTCTGGAGTCGGTGATATCTCGAATTGGATGAGAATGTCGATTGTATAATGACGATGATGTCAAAGATGCGTATTACGCGTATAAAATTAAACGCTCTACTCGATTAGCATTATTTTAATGTATCCCGCGTAGGAACAAATCGAGCGTTGTAACACCGTTTGAATGTTCCCATGCTGATTTTGACTCAAGTATTCCAACCGGATGTTGTCGTCTCGTAGATGGATCTAGACCGCCTAGAGAAGGAGATACTGTCCCCTTTAAAATTCCACAGTTAATACAAACTATCGGCTAAATGCATCTGAAAATGATTATAGAACATGTTACACCACACGTGCTCGTGCCTTTTGTCTCTTCTATTATTTGTCGTGATCGGTCGTTGGTACTCGTTCCTCTTTTTTTTTTTGTGTCCACACATCGTGTCAATTCTTTCACATATTGACTCTGAATGCATAAGTCGCCGGCAACGGGCTGGACTGCGAATTCGTTGATCTCTCATAAACAGACACATTGGCCGGATCAGACACTGTCCACACTTCATTTCGTTCAGACAATAACGCAGAATGAAATACTATAATGATTTACGTCGCGAACCGAGCTGAAATGGGGATAATGATGAATCCCTCAGTTTCCCTAAGTCTATTAATATCCTTAGATCACAGTCAATTTTGCCGACGGAAATAATAATAAATAAATAATTTACTCTCCTTCGTATCCCAGAAACCTAGCAATGTACAAGCTGCCACATCAAACGCCAAGCTGATGTCATTTCGCTCGTCGACAAATTGCTTCTCGTACGTCTTCCCCTAGTGATCTCGAGTTACCAAACTTCGTATTCAGCATCGTGTTTTAATTATTCACGGAAAATTGACAGCATGCCAAATGCGAAAGGAATAACCGTAATTTCGAAATTGACTTACGAGATACGAATTCACGAGTAATTGCTCCACTTAAGATCTTTCGAATGTATCAGCGTTGGCAATGTTCAAGTTGAAATTACGATGATACGTCATTCTTAAATTGCTATGGCGCTCATATATTGGATAATTGTAAATCATGATCGAAAATACGACGACGATTGCGTTATTGTATAGATTTAAAAGCACGATCGAACTGAAGTCTTAGGATAGTTAATTGTCCATTAATCGCGTGGCATGTCTGTGCAACGGTGAAAGTAATCTCAAAAGTTCTTCAGAGACAAGTCAAAAGTAATATGGTGGCTGTTGGTTTGTCCAGGCCCGAGACCTTCTTAAGTACACAAAACGCAAAAGGTATATTGCAGTCTAAAGCCGGCGACTCTGTACGACGATATTGATTTCAGTCTTAAAAACATGCTTAGTCAAAAGTTTTTTCGTAGTCGTATAGTGAGAGGAAAAGATAAAAGAAAGAGATAGAGAGGGATAGAAAAACTAAATTTTGGAATTGGTAATAATCGAAAAATAGTGATGCCTGCCATCTCGTATAGTGTCGGAGAAGTGTGACGAAACGACAATTAAGTTTCATTTGGCACAGAGTATATTCAGTATAGAGATACTCCAACTATGATGATATTACCTAGCCTATTGGTTTTCGTATCGTAATAACATCTCGTTAAGTCAGTATTAAAAAAAAAAAAGAAAAAAAGAGTGGATACGCAGTATGCTCAGTACGAGAAATGTCAAGAGATACACGCAAATTTATCACAGCGAATGGCAAATTCGATCATCCCTAGATTTGCATCTACAAGAGCATGTGAATTTAATAAAATAAAAGAAAGAAGGGGAAAACAAAATATAAGTTGGAATGCGACAAACATAAAAAAGCTTCTAATACGATATTGTCATAAAATTGAGATACGAAATACTTGTGCAATGCTTTAAGTCTGAGAATGAGTCGATGAGAAGAAAATAGAAAAAAATTTTGTCTATCAACGCAACACCGAAAATATCAACGCTCATGTCAAAATAGCGGAACACGAAGCCACTTAATAAAACTATAATTATTAAAAATATCAAAATCTTCCAATAGGAACATGGTTGCAATGAGTTCTTTTAGACGTACAATCATTTCATTATCCGAAAGACAATCGAATCTGAAACACGCTGTACACCTCGGGTTTCATTTGAATCTTTCTTTTTCTACGAAGGAACAATATTCCTATGAGCTGCGTCTTAAATTACCGCTTTTACGCTTAAACGTTGTATGATTCGTGTAGGTGTGGGGAGACAACTTTATAGTTTATACTTTAAGATAAGTGTTGTTGTTGCTCGGGGGTTGGGGTTATGTATTAAGGACTCCTTAAATTGTATAAGAACGAGATTAGGACGTCGCGGCTACAACTACAGGTGGGACAACATCGGGCTCGCCCGCACCTTCGGCTACTGTGGAATCTACGACCTTTTTAACCTTTATGGTTTCCGTGCTGGCACCAGACGATGTCTCAGGTTCACCATTCTGCGCTGGGGTTCCTTCCTTCGTCTTCACATTGGTCTTCTCACTAGCTGATTCCTCGTTCAGACCATTTCTATGAGGTTTTTCTTCGGTTGTTGCCACGGCCGAGTTTCCATTTTGCGTCGTTCCGTTGAGTTTTTTATCCGCGGATTCCGCAGTGTTTGTTGCAGCCTTAACTTCGTCTACCTTCTCTTCTTTCAAGGATTCCTTATTCGCATCCTGCTTCGACTTGTCAGCACTTTTATCTTCCTGCTTTTCATTCTCCGAATTAGCCGCCACTTTAGTCTCCTCTTTATTTTTAATTTCGGTATCGTTTGACTCCTCGGACTTCGCTACAGTCTCGTTTTCGGTCTTTTTATCGGTTTCTGCTTGTTCCTTCGTTTCGCTCTTTGCTTCCTGTTTACTATCATCAGTCTCCATTGTCGTTATCGTTGGTGCTTTTGCTTTTTCAGGCTCTGTCACCGCGGATGTACCATTTTCTTTGACTACATCTTTCACGGGAGTCTCTTCTGATTTTTTCGCCTCGTCTTTAGATTTTGACGGCGTCTCCTCTGCTTCGGTAGGCGTTGTTTTTTCTGATTTACTTACTGCTTCTGATTTAATCTCTTCTGTTTTAGTAACCTTCTCCTTCGCAGACTCCTCTGGCTTGGCTTGTCCCTTCACTTCATTTGCAACTGACGTGGCTTCAGTAGATTTGGTTTCAGTCTCCATTTTCGGTTCAGCGTTTGAGGACTCCGGAATTTTCGCAATATCTTCAGTCTTGTTCTCTACAGCTTCGGAATCTTTTTCAGACTTTGATTTTGGCTTGTTCGTGCCTTCTTCCATACGTTCACTAGCCTTAGTCTCAGTCTCTGCTTCAGTAGTCTTATTATCCTTTTCGGCTGTCTTAACGACTTTCTCACTGACAGTGACAGCAGCATCTGAAACTACAGCTTTATCAGTTTCATCCACGGTGGATTTTCCCACAGCCTCTTCCGATTTCTCGAGCTTCTCAGACGTTTGCGGCTTGTCGCAAGTTTTTGCCTCAGACTTGTCTTTCTCGGCTATTTCAGAAGCAGACTTATCTACTTTCTCCGCGGATTTCTTGTCCGACTCTATCTTACCATCAACTTCCATAGACTCACCTTTCTTTGATTCGGAACACGTAATTTTATCCCCCGATTTCACATCCTCTTTCTCTGGTTTCTCCGATTCTACAGCTTTTTTAGTCTCAACCCTTGCTTCACTAACATCAGTCATTTCTACGTCCTCAGAAGTTTCCATAGGCTCGTTGATCGTTTCTGACTTTGCAGCTTCCTTCGGGACTGCCTTCTTCTCTTCTGCTTCAGGTTTGTCTAATTTCGCGCGCTTGGCAGACATTTGAAAGGACAAATCCAGGAAAGAATTGATAGTTGTGAACGCAGCTTTATCTTCGTCGGTGAGAGGCGCATTTCCTTCTCGTAGTAGAATCATTGCGGACATACCAGCTTCCTTAGCAGCTTGAGCCTCTATTAGAAAAGATAAAATGATTATCAAACAAATTCTAGCTTCACAAGGGCATCAATGGTATCCTTGCTGTTTGGTCGTCGTAATTAAATGAAGAAAGCAGTGATTAGTACTTAACAATTTTCTTGCATGCAGAGCCAGAAAGTATTTATAAATAAATAGATAAATAGTCAAATGCTACAAACCTTTGACAACATCAGTTAAGAAGAGTACATTAGATGGCTCCACGTCAATTTGTTTTAGTATATTCTTGTAACTAGCGACCTCCTGCTTCATTCCCACACTCGTATCGAAATAACCGCTAAAATACTGTAAAATATATTTTTAAGTTTATTATCACAAATATCAATTCATCTTAGGCAAATTTTAACTGAATACTTGACAGCTAACACCACGCAGGCATTCCTTTTTTTATTCGAACAAAGTCATAACTAACAAATATATATTTAAATAATTCCTTAAAAAATCAACAACTTATATAGATCAATGATCTCGTACCTTAAGAAGATCGCCGTACTTAGAATGTCCAAAGAGCAATTTCTGAGCTTCCACACTGCCGCTAGAGTATACGTAAACCTTTCTGCCAGTATCAGCAGTCCACGATTCAAGAGCTTTCGGTACATCTTCATAAACGCTAATGGAATAATATTTAATTACAATAATCACTATCAATAACAAAAAAAGGTGTTAATCTTAAAACATTTCAATAATCTTATTTAACCTATCGGTTGTCTAAATGTAAAATATCTAAATGAGTATAATATTATTCAGTCGACAAGAAGAGAATAGCAAAGTGCATAGATCGTTGATCGCAAGATACAGCGCGTTATCTTTGGATCTCGCCATGTGCCTGAGGTAAAGCCTTACGAGACCACAAGGCTGTCTCAAGGCCAGTAACCCAGAACACCAATATAGACTCGCGCATGTACACAAACCCCGTCTCTCCCCTTTCTCTCGCAACACGACTATCTCAACCACTGAACCCCACGCCCTCATGTTCCTCTCACGTATTCACGAGTTGTCCATGCACGCCATGCACTACACTTGAAAAAGTATTCGTGAGCAGAGGTCACGCACGCATGTGTTAAATATGAAACAGGCGGTGGTTATCATATGACTTGCTGAACGTAAACCGAAGATAAAAAGGTTCCGCGCGTATGCTCGAAAATAGATACTGTAAAGCTAAGAAACTGAATTAAGTGTCATCGTAGCGTTCAATGATAATTTTGTCTACACAGATTTCATGTCCATAATACGTGTAGGTATCGATATCATTGAAAATTGTATGTATCATTAAATATGTCCGGTGAGCCAGTGTTACGTGTATTCACCTTATCTTTAAAATTATTATCGTCCGTCAGGAACAATTTGCCACGTGTATTTTCGTTTACATAATATGCTGAGTACGTATGACTTATTGGTAAATATGTCAGATTCTCGTTTGATCGTAAAGTGTTTTTATAATCGTAAGGCATTGTGCCGAGTGCTAATGTTATATGATACACCCGCTTGTTCCATGTGGTCCTACCTAATACATTGAAATCGAAAAGTCTTATCATGTCGTTGAAAGCGGTGTGTAACAAATTGGTCCAAAGAATGTAATCAATCATTTCACACTAGCCATCAACATCTGATAAATATGATATAGAGTAATGTTTATATCTTCAAATGTGACTTTAAATATTTAATTTTGAAGGTAATATTTTATGAGTCTTCAAATGAAAATTCATTGTTATGTTAATGGCTCGTAGTGGAACGCGATCACAGTCACTCTCATTGATCTAAAATTTTGAATGAACAATAAAGAAATAACTTACTGTCCCTTAACCGATCCAGAATTGTAAGCTTCGCGCCACATATGTCCTTGAAGTTGTTTCAGAGCACCAGTTTTACGATCGGCATCCATTTGCCAGAGAATATTCTTCACGAGAGATTCACGCTCTTCTTCGGGAGTAGCACCTTTGATTGGTACAAATCCTGCAACCTTATCTTCCTCATCTTTCTTTGCCTGAAAGGAAAAGAATTTTTATCTGTTTTTGGTAAATTGCTTAAGGTTTTTCTCACGTGCACATATAAGATGTTCTGTCGAAAACGATTTCTATTTTAAAATCTCACAATACATTGCACATTCTATTTATTTAATTTTAGAAAGATATCTGATGTAGTCAAAATTACAATATTGATTTTCAATATTAATATTACTATATTAATTGAAGATGTCGTGACGTGCTTATCTGAAAGGTGATGCGAGTATGAAATCAACTGTATGATGAAAAGCATGTGTTTTTATAATGTTTATTCAACAAACTAGTTGCGTGTGATGAAAAAAACTGAAAATTGTATACCGTGTGTCAACAAGACGCCTCCGCGATTTAACGAATGTAATTCTTTTTGTGAAAAGTATGTAAAATATTTCTGAAACTGAACTAGAATATATTTCGTTCAAACGGACCAAGTTTTGAATGGTGACTTGGAGCTCATGGAAAATCTTTTACTCCTTTGTGAGAGGCTGAAGGACAGGCTGGTAATATTTTGGGACAAAGAAATACTCAGGTCAGAACCTGACAGCTGACCAGCTGTCTCTACACTACTGCACCACTGGCTTCTAAGCCTTATTGTTAAATCCTAAACTTAATGTCGCATTTCTATAGGCAACCTCACAGTCTTAACTAAGATATATAAAATTTATAACTCAATGACCAGTGACCAGATGTATTTTGTTATAAATTATATTACACAAATGTTAACATTTTTGGTAATAACATTATTCATTGTTTTTGCATTGTAACAATTAAGTTGTGTACAATGATCATCGTTTTAACGGAATATGAAAATAAGATTCAAATTTGAAATCCTTAATTTTGCAAGTGCCACTATTATGGTCACATGACAATAAAGCTTACCTGTTCTTTCAATTTTTCAAAATCTGTTTTAAATTCTGCATCATCCCATTTTTCTTCAACGTATGTTTTCAAATTATTTCTAACGTATGGAAATAGAGTTTCCTGAAACAAAAATATTAAACACTTAGTTTACACGTTGATTTTGATTTGAAAAAGTGATTGATTTTCGGAAGTAAGACGGTATTCCGCAAAAAAAAAATAAATAACAGATTTGTGCAATTCTGTTACTTCTCCGCCCGACATCAGGGATATAAGCAGAAATTAGCATTTTCTTATTTGTTATTTCCATAACCGGTTACAATAAAAAATAACAAAAGCTTTCGTCATTGCAGCTCGTTTTTCACGTTATCGGAGTTCCAGCCAGATAGTATGAAACGTCTTGAATTCCAGTAGCATAATATTTGTTATTAAACAATTGCTATACTACACATTATAAAACGAGGGTGTTACAATCCAAGAATCATGGAAACAATTACAAAACGGCAAGCCGCAAGAATAGCGGAATTTCTTGAAGTCTTTCGAAGCATTACAACCAAAAATGGCTGCTCCGATCGGTACGCAACATTTCGACAAAATACTTGAATGAATTAATTCAAGTATGGAAAATGAGATTTGAAATGCGTTATTCTTAACAATTTTCATCGTTCCCATTGCACTAGAGATGGCGATAAACGAACCATTAATTTCAGTCTACCACGATTTGTTATTATCGTCATTTCATAAGAGAATACGTCGGGGAAATATGAAAATGTCGGCTACAATGATAAATCCCTCGAGAAGATGTAGTTTCCCGGGTAGTTCAATGAATATTATGCTTAGAAAGGACAATTTGGATTTTCGCGAAATTCGCCGTCCTGCGGACTGGGAGCCTCGAACTGGATCATAGCCGGCATACTACTCCGGCACATGGAGGATAGCTCGAAAATATTTCATCGTAATTTTCGTGCTTGTTGAAATGACGCGTGCACTCGTTTAAGATTTCCCGCGGATGGATTTTCTCCTGACAAAATTGGGAATCACGTCGTACTGTCAGAGGATTATGTATAAAACGAAAGAAATGCGAGCACCGGGCGCGTTCCCATCTCGGCCATGCTCTTTGTTACCTTTACGAAACTTATGCTCGTCGTAGTGCCCTCGATGTCAACTAGAACGACGCTTTCTGTGAGCAGGGTCTCCTCTTGGTCTTGGGAACGTTTTTCTCCGGCCATTTCCACAATCGGCTCGCCTTCCACCGTTAGATAAATAACAGATATATCACCTCAATTTGGTACCGCGCGGTGTATATCTCGAAGCGTTCTTGTGAACCGGCGAATGAGTTCTGTTGGCCGCGCGCCGGTGTGCGTGCGAACTTGCCCCCACTGGTGCCCGGTAACCAGGTACGTACATATTCTACGGAGCCCTTGGCAGGGGATTCATGTACTCTAAGGGTACTGTGCAAAACAATTTAAAACTAACTGTCCTGCTATCAAATATTATACTTAAGTACGTGTAAAATTCATAGGTATTAAACAACATTATGAGGACAGCTATAATGCCGAGAATCAGCGATGTTCTCGTCTAAATGTCGAACGTGCTTTTACAACAGACAATCAGAGTACTACCCTTTGTCCAGAAAATATTTGACTTATATATAGAAATTATTTGAGTTATATACACGCGATATGTGTGATGGATGAACGGTTATGGTATATTCATATTGTATGATATGAATTACTTAATTGTATAAAAAATGGGCTTGGATAGTAATCCTATAAAGTAGGTATGGGTAAACATGAAAATTTATTATACTACAGGGCTCTATTACTAGTGCCAGCCCTGAGGGCGACCGAAAATGGCACGGTTGTGTAAGTTGCGTATATATTGAAAGAGAAATGTGAGCATCACTGTGTACGTCGCTCGGTTGCTTTTAGCCAATAGGAAATGTCACCCTGCAACTCCACATCCGTAACACGACCAACCACTCCTACGCAAATGTTTAAATTCCTAAAATTTCCTTGTAAAATTCAAAAAAAATCAAACAAATTTTTATAATATCTTTAAAAAATTGTGAGGTCTCATATGGAACCATTTTTCAAAACATCCGATCGTTCATATATGAAAAAAGCGTGCATGAATATCGACTACTTCGCAACTCCTCCGGTATTACTCCGCCTAAAAGTAGTCCCTGGTAGAATATTTTTTCTTAATTTTCAGGAAGACGACGCAATACTTGCAAACTATTAGTAGCATATAACAATTGTTCAAAATTTATTAATAATTTTTTAGTTGGAATATTCGAAGTTTATTCATTTTTAGGGCAAGTTGTATCTGGGTATTTAAAAATTGCAACGGTTTCTCGAGCTTGTAACAGATAGATACACAGCTGGAATATACAACCACCTGATTTTTGCAGACTCCCCGCTTCACTTGTCAAGGCGCTACCATTTAAATTTTGACACACGCTCCTATGTACACGTGTGCCGACTGTCAAGGGGCCGGCAGACTATCAACACATGTTAGGATATAATGAATATGCTGAATGTCATTTTTTAAAATGATATTAACTCACTAGAATAACGTACGTGACATAATTTAATAAAATTATTATTGTTCAGTAATAGATCAGTAAATATAATTAATTATTATAAAGCATTTTTTTATTTAATATCATAATAAACTTCAAGTCTGTGTCACAATCATATTTTAGGAAATTTTATGGTCCACAGTGAAAAAATATAGATCAAATTTAGGGAAACGTACATTTTCAACGATGTAATATACACGCCATTAATAAATATGTGATAATTAAGTATTTAAATATCTTCTTACTTTTTTAACAGTCTTACATATTCCTATAGCGGTAAATAATTTGTAAAATCATAATTTTTTTCTGAAAACTCTTTTTCACTGAATATTTATATTTTGACATCGTATATATTAGCATTTGCCGTTTTATATATTTTCGAGTATAGCTGCATATGCCACACGGCTTAAAATCCACGATTGAGGTATTATATCCATTATTTATCAAATAAAACATTGGTTCGATAAAATTTCTACAAAAACAATTTTTGGAAGCTCATAATTTTATAGTATAAAATAAACCATAATGTGCACATTTTCTTAACATTACCTAATTAGATAGAACTTTAATAGTTTTTTATCATGTAACAGCTTCTTCAGTATGTCTGCATATTACTGTTCAAATATATAATTTTTGGTATATTGGTCTACAAACAAACGGAATATTAACTGTATTTGTTTTTCATTAGTCAGTAGTGTCTACAAAAATTTTATAAACTTAATTTAAATCCTATTGCCTAATAAAATAACGAAGAACTTACGCCTTAAAAATATGTAAAGTCAGCACCTTTTTTCAGCGTATGATACATACTTAAACAACTTATCTATTTCCTAACTCTTATATGACTATTGTATTCGTATTATTGTGTGACACAATAGTTTCCTCTGAATTGTAAATTTCAATGTTAAACATGAACACGGACATTGTCCAACATCAGTTTTAATTCAGCAATCCATTTTTTTTTATGACGCATTGATGGAGAAACATATTAAAAACTGAAACTGAACTTAGATGACATGTATAGAGACACGTAATCCGTTTGTGTGTAATGCTATATTCATAAAATTCACAACATTAAAGAATGAGAACTTGTTAAGATTTAGACTAGATTACTATCTTCGTTACTATATACATGTACACTATTAAAAATTATCTTTCCTTGTGATGCAATAGCTTAAACTTCATTTTTAACACAAAGAAAAATTGTTTTTCCGTATTGATATTATTTAAAAATGTACACTCCCTATATCATTTATTTGCTTAGTATCCTTTATACATTTTCCCTTATGTAATATCATTCTGTGACTGCTGTTTCTCGGCCATATGAGTGTTTAAATGACTTCTAACGCCATGTTCACCAAAACATTCTTTCCCACATTCCGGACAATAATGATTATTGCCTTCATCGTGTTCTCGTTTTCGATGCTCTCGACGTTGAGTTGTAGTAGCGAATGCTTTGTCACAATGTGGACATTTATAAGGACGTTCTCCAGTATGTTTTCGTTGATGATGATCACGGGATTCCTTAGTGCGAAACGTCATTTCGCAATGTTCACAACTGAACGGCTTTTCTCCAGTATGCAATAAAATATGATTATGTAAAGACGTAGACTGATTGTACTCTTTACCGCATTGAGCGCATTTATACCGTTTACCACCCTCGTGTTTATTCTTAATGTGATTCGAGAGTACCCGTGCATTCTTATATGTGATGTCACATATATCGCAATGATAAACGGGCTTCATTTTACCCTCGTGAACCCTCTCACGATGAACTTTCAAAGACATTTGATGCTTGAACTTTTCGTGACAGTCTTCGCACTCAAACCATGGTTGCAATTCAGTCAATATAGGATCCTGACTCTCCACGCTGTGAGTCTCTTTCATGTGCTTTTTCAGAATCCGAAAAGTCGGAAACATCTCCATACAAATAGAACAACTAAACACTTGTGGTAACGTCATCGTCTTGTCATTCTTCCAGTGTCTCTCCAAGTGTTCGTTCAAATCCTGCCTTTTTCTGAATGCCTTCTTACATATCTGACACGGAAATCGTTTCTCTGTGATATGAGTTTTTTTGTGAGAGCGTAGCGCATTATTCGTCATACATCGTTGTCCACATATTTCACAGGCGAATGGTCGTTCTCCACTATGACTTCTCATATGCTCCTTTAACCGTGCTTTGAATTGATAAGATTTTCCACAAAGCTCACAAACGTGTGGTCTTGCACCTTTGTGCACATACAAGTAATGCTCGAACAAAGCTTGTTCAGTACTGAGTTCCTTTCCACAAGTACTACATACAAATTCCTCCATATTTTCCGAGTGGCGCATTATGTGATACTCTAGGCGATCTTTTGTTGTAAAATGTTTGTTACACATGTTGCAGTGGTACTGACGACGTGATATTACCTTAGCACCATCGGAATCTACTTGCAAAGACAGTCCAGGTCTCTCACAATTCGAACAGGTAACAGCATCGTTTATCAAATTTGGGTCTACACCCCATACTACTTCTCCACAGAGTACGCAATTTACGGATTTTATTTCTATTATCTCTTCAGCTATCACCTTTTTAAAAGCAGCACTGTCTATTGTTATAGCATTGTCATCCGTTTCGATATCTATTTCTTTTGTACCTTTGTGACCGTATTTGACTTGATGCCTACTCAACATTGACTGTTTGTGAAATAATTTTCCACATGTAGTACAAACGTAACGTTTCGTGCGTTTGTGCATATACTGATAATGATCCCACAAAACATTTTCATTTGTTGATTCTCTACCGCACAGATTGCACACGCAAACATCCATTTTTCCAGATTTATGTCGTTCCATATGGAATTCATATCTTTCTTGTAAAACAAAACGAGCTCCGCATTCTAAACAAGTTATCTTAGGTCGTGGTTTACCAACATCAGACAGTTTCACGTTACTGGAGTCGGTGCTTTGATTATGCTCTATGCTGTTTACGAATTTTCCACCCTTGTGACCAAATGTTTTTAAGTGATAATTCAAATTTGCTCGTTTGACAAATGTTTTCTCACAAGTTATACAAGCGAATTTCTCACCTGCTCTATGTTGATATTGGTAATGATCCCACAGAATGTTTTCACTCTTAAACCTTTTTTCACAAATTAGACATGAAAAAGTCTTGATGTTTCCAAAATGATGCCTTTCTATATGAAATTCATATCGTTCCCGTAATACATAGCGCGCTCCACATACTTCACATGTTAATTTAGTTGACTTTTTTCCATTTTCTGATTGAACTGTATCCGTATCTGTATTAAGAGATTTTGTATCCTCTTGATCGTGAATTTGCATATGATCATTTAATAATTCTTTTTCAAGGAACGTTTTCTGGCATAATGTACAACTATAGTATTCAAGACCTATTTCACAGCATTTTTGATGTTCCCATAAGCTATCCTCGGAGGATAATTCTTTCTTACATGTAGGGCATTTGAAGTCATTGAGACATCCCATCTCGTGTCGATCCACATGAAACCGATAATAATCTTCCGAAGAAAATTCTATATCACATATATCGCATTTATGTGTCATTGGCCTTTTTATACTCTCGTCATTACTTTCCTCCAGAGTATCAAAATCAACGAATTCACTGGTAATATTAGAAACATCCAAATTCGGATCAATTGTAAGAAAAGTATTTTCTGTGGTCTCAGAAACCATTTTTCTCCTTTTTGGTGACTGTGTATGTTTTTCATTGTCATGATCGCTTTTCACTATTCTCTTTCTGATATCTCGTAAATTAGTTTTACTCTTTCCTCGAGAAGATTTTTTATTTAAACTGTTATGTATATTTTTTGCATGGCTCTCTGTAGTATTTGATTTTGTAGGTCTAGATATATTCCGTGTTTGCCTCCTCGTATGTCTTTCACTAACTGTATTACTTTTTTTAAGTAAATTGGAAGATGATCGTAAATTTCTTACTGATCTGGTACTTATTCCTTTGTGTGTACCTTTCCGTGATACGACATCCGTTTTTTGTTTCTTAAGCTCTGCATTTATCTCAGATCCATCTGCACTATCTGTTGAATTTAAAGTTATTTGAAAGGCACTATCAAAATTTTCCGATTGAACATCTTTGGAGATGATTAGATTTACTTTGCAATTGGGACATCTGTATTTATTTGTTTTGTCATGTATTTGCAATATTTTCGCAACTTCTGTATTGTCATTCACTGGAATTTCAATAGATTGGTCTGTTAAAGTAGTTAGGTTTGACAATCTTTTTTCATTTTCTATACAGAGTAAAACAAAATCCTGAATGAAAATAATTTTCTTATGGCATGGGCTGCATATGTATCGTGATAATGTTTCTTGTTGACATATCTGTAAATGATTCAGTGATTTTGAATTATATCTATATATATTATTTTAAGAAGTAGCAATTTCAATTAATAAAAGGATTACATACAGATGTCGGTAATAATTTGTTTATTGTTTCTGTAATATTTGATTCTTCAAAAATATCAACTGGGTCTTCTGTCGTCATGCCACATAATCGACACAATAAATACTTAATCTCTTGAGTCTCGACATCTGTATAAATAATGAATTTTAGCATTGATAATACTTGATCGAACCTCTGTTTTTATTAGAAGACGTGAACCATTTTTTAGCAACTCAAGATAACAAAGGTGAGATATTACCTTGATCAGAAGTCATTTCTGTTTCTGGCATTTCAGATAAATCTGGTAATACAAATTCTACAGTCTCATCCTCTACATCCTTACTTTCTGAAAAATATGTGTAACTAAAGGTATTGAGCATTGAATACAATAATAAGATTTTAGGTAAAACTGCAGAATACAACTCCTTGAAACACTACATGTATAAAAAAAATTAATCTACAGCTAATTTCAAGAGCAAGTCCTATTCTGCATTTAACCAAATTTTAAAATACAAAAAATTATTCTTACCGACACTAAGGCACTCTGATACGACAGAAGACTCATTTACCATTCTTCCTTTAATTAGCATCGACGCTATGTTTACATCTATCCCATGTTCTTTCAACTTCATCTGCAGGTCTTTAAATGTGTCTGTTACTGATAATGTAATATGTGAATTCTCTACCTTCACAATGAACGTTTTTGTAGAATTCATTTCTATACTAATAATTTTTATCGTATAATATTCGGTTAAAAATGATCTCAATATACACTACATTTAAATAAGAAACGTACATCCACTTTTGGGATATAACAAATTACTTGAAATTATTTCAGAGATGCCGTACGGCTTGGTATTACTTTGATAAGCAGATTTATATATAACAATCTTATTGTCATAATTTTATTGTCACAGATATCATAATTTGCGAATGAATATAAGAAATGACGTTTCTATTAGATGGTTCCCAGGCTACCAAATATTGGTTATATTACTTTTATTGCTTTTGCTTTGGCGTTTGTTTCTGTAATTTTAGATAGAGGGAGTACAACTGAATTGTAATACGCCCTCTAGACAACATATTTGGATTTAATTATTGCGATCATTTGAAAAGTTAGTGCAATTGAAAATAAAACTTCACATCTATGAATGAGAAGATACATTGAACATACATATACTTTCGATGGATGGACATTACTACCTTTTGTCCATTTTTATCATAATTTTTCATCTTGCATTTCATTTAAATTAACGAATTGTTTATGTCATTTACGATATTAATCGAAGTTCGATTCGTCTATTTTTACTGTTCTCCGATGCTCATTGGCTAGATAAGTTTCTTTGAATTTTGACATGTGTACGACATCGCAAAAGTATAATTTTGATGCAGTTGCGACAGAAGGCTAAATTGACTGTTCAATCTTTGTTAATACTTTATGATAGTCCAAGCTGATAAGAATTCGATTATGTACATTTAACAGTTGTTTATTATGATTGAATAACATTACATTGATATTAGACTTATTGATACTGTTGACATGTAGTGTTATATTATTTAGTATATTAAAGTTCTTCGGCTCTTAAATTAGATAAATATAATCTACAAATATACAATACATAATAAAAGTGTCTTTTAAATATTAATTGTACCACTGAGAAGATATTGGTAAAGAGGACCGGTCCCTGTATATTTTGTGTCTGAAATGAACCATGTAGCACTTCAACTTCTTCCAAAACTTCAATGGTGGTCTAGTATATCTCATACCCACTGTGCCTACTATTCATGAGACACAAAGTCCTATAAGGCTGATATGATATCTTTAGTAATATCTCCTCGATCATACTAACATAATTTTGTAAGACAAAATGCTGGACTTGGCATCAAAGCACATCCGTATGCTGCTTCTTATTTTGAAAGAAATAATAGCATCTTTCCATGCCATATGCACATATTGTAACCAATACACCCAAGGATATTC
The DNA here is from genome assembly GCF_000341935.2 of Cephus cinctus. Lineage (NCBI taxonomy): Eukaryota > Metazoa > Arthropoda > Insecta > Hymenoptera > Cephidae > Cephus > Cephus cinctus. The sequence goes on along the minus strand of NW_014332956.1, from coordinate 1,298,925 downwards.
GCATCACGGTAGTAATCAGATCCCGCCAATTCTGAATAACCTTAAACATCAAATAATAACAATTCTTAGGCATCACGACGCCCAATTCTTCTGGACCGCTCAAGCCCCCTGGCCAACCACGGACGGGTATATAAACGGCGACGTTTCACGATTCGAGCATTCTATCACCTGAGCTAGCTAGCTTACCTTTATTAAAGCAACGAGCAAACCGTCCCACTTGACCACAATTTATAAACGTACTTCTACTCTTGTAATCGAGCAAAACGTCTCTTCTGCCAGATAGAATCAATCTCTGCATTTCAATTAGTCCACCACTTTGATAATTTTGATCATTGCGCCGCTTTTGCTGTAATCAAATTCCGCCAGTCGGAGGCTGCTTTCAGACACGATTCCATATTTTATTTATACAATCATAACATTAATCAAGATAGGAGAACAAGAATAATAGAAGAACCTATTATTCCCGTTTCCGACAGACGTATCGTGTAAATAACCCACGTCTAATCATCATATCGATACAATTGACTTTCCGCTCACTAATCTTCTGTAAATACTATTTATAATAACTGCTACTTTCCGCTTACGTTTATATCTATTCTTCGCTTACTAACAACCAGCATTCTCTAGGCTGGACCTACACTAACTCTGTGTATTCCGTTGCAGGACAATATACTTTTCTTTTCTAATTTGTAAGACGAAGTCTCACTTTCATTTCTTTTGTTCCAGCTGATCTCTTTTCTAAATTCCTGACAGTTGATTCTGGCTCGAACCCGCTTTTCTGACACAATCCGGAGAACCGCATCGTGCAAATAAGGTTACAATATAGTAACAAACATCCTTGTTCAACTAACTAATTTTGCAAGGTACTTCTATTTCCGACATAAGTGAGAAAATGTTAGATTAGATTAGATTAATGACCATTTTCAGAACTTCTTTTCGTTTAATGTCACATCCAAACGTAAGGTTTAAGTTTTATCATCACATAATTCTTCTAAAAACGCAAGTACGGGTACATCACGACTCTTCAAGCTTTTTTAATTTTTCACCAAGATGCATATTTAAGTGAATACGAATCTGTTGCTGCCCAATGCATTCGTCGCCACAATCAGGACAAATTTGACAATCTCTCTTCTCATGTACTTGTTTACGATGTTTTGATCGATTATTAGTTGAAGAAAATGTCTCATCACAATCTTGACATTTGTAAGGTTGCTCACCAGTATGTTTCCTGTGATGCTGATCTCGTGAATCTTTCCTTCTAAACGCTATTCCGCAATACTCGCACGTGTATGGTTTCTTACCAGTATGCAGTAAGATATGATTGTGCAAAGACTTTGTCTCATTAAATCCCTTGCCACATTGAGCGCACTTGTAACGTTTTTCACCATCATGTTTACTTTTAATATGGTTTGCTAACAGTTGTTTAATTTTAAAAGTAGCATCACATACGTCACAATGAAATATTGGATTGACTTTTCCTTGATGAATTTTTTCCCTATGAACTTTTAATGACATTTGATGCTTAAACTTCTCATTACACTGCTCGCATTTGTACCAAGGTTTCTGCTCCATTAATATTGGATCTTGACTATCAATTTCATGCGTTTCTATCATGTGACGTTTTAAACTGCGAAACGTGGGAAACTTCTCAGAACAAATACGACATTTGAATGCCTGTTGTAATACTATTTTCCTGTCATATTTCCAATGCTTTTCTAAATGCTCATTCATATTCTGCTTTTTGCTGAACGTTTTGTTACAAATCTGACAAACAAAACGTTCATGAACAGAATGTATTTTTTTGTGAATTTTCAATGCATTTGCAGTCATACATCGTTGATCACATGCATCACATTTATAGGGTCGCTCTCCAGTATGGCTTCGAAGATGTTCTTTGAGGCGTGCTTTTAGTTGGAAGGATTTTCCACATAGTTCACAAATATGGGGTCTTGCACCTTTGTGTACAAAGATATAATGCTCATATAAGGCATTCTCAGCACTGAACTTCTTTCCACAGCTACTGCATATATGTTTACTCATGTCCTCATTGTGTCTCATCTCGTGAAATTCAAGTCTTTCCTTTCGCAAAAAATGCTTTGTGCATTTGGAACAATGATATTGTCTTCGTGATATTACTTTTGTTCCATCTGAATCAACCATTAAAGAAAGATCTGATCCTTCACACATGGTGCAAGTTATAGCATCATTGATTGCATTAGGATCAAGGTCTGTAACTTCTTTTCCACATAATGTACATTTTCCTGTTTGCATACCTTGTATCTCTTTGACAATAGCTTTTCTAATAGTTGTATTGTCAATAGTTATACCATTTTCATCAGTTTCAATGTGAATCTCGTTTATACCAGAATGGTTATACTTGTCTTGGTGATTTTTCAGTTTCGATTGTTTTGGAAATAGCTTACCACAAGTCATACAAATGTAACGTTGTGTATTCTTGTGGATATAGAAATAATGATCCCATAGTAAGTTCTCACTTGTGGATTTTCTTTGACACAATGGACAGATAAAGAGATCAATTCTGCCAAATTTATGTCTCTCCATATGAAATTCGTATTTTAATTGTGAAGTGTATCGTGCCCCACAAAGAGTACATGTCATTTTAGAATTAGTTTCCTCTCCATGACTTTCTGATAACTTTATGGTGATCTGATTAAACGGTACTTCTTGGAATTGATCTAAACAATCACTTAAATCATCTTCTATTTTGCAAGCTTTGTCAGCCAACCAATCATTATTGCTACATAATGATTTAGTTGTTGTTAGCTTTTCAATAGGTTCTTGTTTCATATTTAATGACCAATTATCTGCCTCATAAGCAGGTTTTATGTCCTTTGCCATATTTGGTTCCATATCAACTTTATCCTTTTTTGTCTTTGTTTTCATATATGTATCTATACAATTTTTAAAATTCTCTATAGCACTTGATATAACATTTTTATATTATTACTACAATTGTTGTATCTACATAAGTGCAATGACAGCAAACTCCTTATACTTTGTAATCATGCAATCCATAATCACTATAATCGTATCTTCATTGTATCTTTGACATCTTATTGTATACTCATTTTAATTTTTCATCTGTCAATCCTTATCTGTAAATGAATTATTTACAATAAATAATTTGTATCATTAGCAACCTTAATTTTTAAAACTAGGTTAAATCAAAAATGATTATCAAGTCCCACAGTATTATTAAAATATAGAATGTATGATAGTACAATGATCAATGCAAGGGTTACAAATAAATTATTTTATGGAATGCAATTATGTACAGAAAAATGTATACCTGATTAAAATATAATCCGCTTAAATAATAGTGTATACAAAAATTCAATCACTAAACTACCGGAGTCGAAAAGGAATTGAAATCCATTGAATGTATGAATCATATGTATATAATTCACTACATACAGTTCTCCAAACAGATATTTCGTGATGCGAAGCGCCACCACCATCGGGACGCATAGTCCATGCTATAATGTTAATGGCCACCACGATCGTGAGCGTCACTTCCTTCCTTTCCTTATGGCTGTATCCCCAATAGGGGACATGTGCCAGTAACTGGTCCGGGTAAACTGCAGTATACGACTCCGAACTGAAGTTGACTGCTAGTGGCTTAGATTTTTAACGTAGCGCCATCTATCAAATGTAATGCGAATGTGTATATAATTCACTACATACAGTTCTCCAAACAGATATTTCGTGATGCGAAGCGCCACCACCATCGGGACGCATAGTCCATGCTATAATGTTAATGGCCACCACGATCGTGAGCGTCACTTCCTTCCTTTCCTTATGGCTGTATCCCCAATAGGGGACATGTGCCAGTAACTGGTCCGGGTAAACTGCAGTATACGACTCCGAACTGAAGTTGACTGCTAGTGGCTTAGATTTTTAACGTAGCGCCATCTATCAAATGTAATGCGAATGGCATAGAATAGTGGCGCCTCCTGATCGGAAAAAAGCGCAACTATCATTAAAAATTTGAAATGAATATATTTTTACTGTTATCATATATATTATCTTGTTATAAAAATATATTTTCACAAAATATGATCTAGTAATCGGAATATTCCATGTTTGGAGATTTTTTTCGTTTAATTTTCGTGCTACGCCACACAGGTTTGCACCTATTATGTATACATATATTTTGATATGAAGTTATTATTACATATTTTTATATTAAATATGTGTATATTTAATTTATAAATAATATTATTTAAAAATATAAGTATGTATAAGTGCAAGCTCGTGATTGTACATTGAGCATTAAATTTGATCTACTGCTTCGAGATTTTTTTGCTACAATGTATCGTCTGCTTTCGTAAAACATGTATAAGCATGATTTTCGTTAGTAGCTCGCAAAGCGTGTAACACAGTGTGCTATTATTTCTTTTGCTTAAATTCGATTGTGTGTGATCGATTGCAATGGTGATACGGTTCGTAGATTTGTTCAAACTAGGTGAAAACCCTTCTATTGAGGTTTTGCACCTTTGCACAAAGATACGGACTCTTAGCTCGGACTTTCAAGTGTCCAGTGTGCGATAAGGACACGATTCTATGTACTGCTGAATTTCTTTCGAGCTAATATCGTTGGCAATGTCGTAGTTGCAAAACAACGAGATCAGTGAGAACTGGTTCGTTTTTTGGCAGATGGAAGTTATCAATGATCGAAATTTTACAATTGACATATTTTTGGATTCATAAGTACACCCAGATTCAGGCTCAGTGGGAATTTCAATGTTCCCTGCACACGACGGTCGACTGGTACTATTTCTGTCGGTTATGGTTAATTTTTTTTCTAATAGGCGGCGTGACTATTCCATGCGATTCAGATTATATCCGGCAGATAGCGTTACCTCAAAAAACCTAAGTCACTAGCAGCCAACTTCAGTTCGGAGTCGTATACTGCAGTTTTACCGATATCATGACATATTTGCAAAGAACGAAAATGCATCTTTGTCTCGATCGATTTCGCATTATGATTCTAAGAAAAATCTTAACAAATTTCTTTCATTCATTAGGTCGTTTGTGCAAGCGTTTTTCCGTGCTTCGAAGCACTATAGGGTGTGTTCTGAACTGTACTAACAATACTGGTAGTACTGTAACCAATGCTGTGTCCTTATTCATCCATACGCATCTAAGAGAGAGATAATTACTTTTACAGTACTGTCAGCAAATTTCGGAACACACCCACAGATGTTTGAAAACGAGCCGAGAGTATGTTGTATCTCGATCAAATGCATGCACTAAGCAGAGAAGCAACAATGCACTCTGGACTCTCGGCTCATTTTCGAATACACCTATAGTGCTCCGGAACACGTAAAAAAAGCTTGCACGGGCGGACTTCCTGCTTCTGACACTTGACTCTCTAGAGCACAAAGCCATTCAGAAACAAGAAGACTTCATGCTTCATTTGTTTTGTTTTATGTTAAAGCGTCGGACCACCTGAAAAATTGGCTGATTAAAAAAAATGTATAAATTCAAATATATCGCACATTTTTTTAGTTTTAGCTATCCGATAACTCATGATTTAAATTATAATCAGTACAAGAATTGTACAAAATGCATGCGCTGCAACTGACGCCGTCAGAATGCTCCGCTAATACACGCGTCGCTGGTTGACAATAGGTTCTCGTTACCTACACTTTCTGTACATTTTAAAAAGCACAAATTCGTATTTGATGATATTTTAAACTAACCAATGAGAACTTACTTTTTCTGACAAGTGCGAATTCTTATTGGATGATACTTTCAATAACCAATAAGAACTTCCCCTTTTTGAAAATTGCAGGAAGTGTAGGTAATGAGAATAAACCTAAATAGAACTCTCGAATGGCGTGGTGAATAGGCTTTTTGTTTTCAAATATTGGAAAAATAAAATAGGAAGTGAAATTAATCATACAGCGGTTTACTTAATAATAAATTAAACAACTGTATATCAAAAATTGCAATTGACATTGCAAATTTATAAAATTATCTTAAATTTATACAATCGCATACTGTTCGTACAATAATTCCCGCACTTTGTAGTAGTCTTCAGAAAGACAACCTTCCAAAACGACTTTACCAGCTTCATGCTAAAAGAAAAAATTCCGTTATCATTCAATATTTTTTTAGATACATGAACCACGTTGAAATTACCCTTCTAACGGCGATGGTATTATTACAACACCATAAAACTCCTCCGCTAAATTCCGATGGAATATTACTCTTGTTTAAGATTTGTTTAAAGTCTGATAACTTTAGTTCATTTATGAAGGCTGTTTGATGTCCAGGAACCTGTAGAAATAAATATTACATATTTATGCTACAATTCCTTTCATAGTTAATTAAAGTATTATAGTGTGAATTACTTCATTGAGAGGTAAGGGTTCTAATGTTAATATTTGATCCGTTTCATGAATTTCATCTGTAGTTTCAGTGTCAGATACAGCATCTGGACAAATGTGATCTCGTGCAGTCATCATAGCGTCTACCCAGGCAACTTCAGTATCTCCTCTTCCCTTCGAGAAATTAAGTCCACTGACTAGAGCGTCCGTTAAGCGAACCTGCGTATGAAAAGTTTATTAGATAAGTGTCAAAATTATTGAATAAAATAACACTATAATTTGAAAAGTACTTGATAAATGTGCGTTTCTGTCGTGGCATCCAATGTTTCTCCTCTGCCTGGAATAAAAACCCTGGCACCTGCACTTCGGGCCTGTTGCGCAAGTACTTCTGTATCCTTTGGTAGACCTCTAACCAAAACTACTCGTCGTGGTCTCAATTGGGCCAGAATCTTTTGCAAGGATTCACCGTCTGATCTACCTTCAAAATCTATATAGGTGATTGACGCATTTACTGTAACAGTGCGAGAAACTTGAATACATTTCGTTGGAATATCTGTTGCTATTTCTGGATGTGGTGCCGAATCCTCTTGTTTCACTTCTACATGGTCCTTATTGTCTTCTGCTTCCAGAATAGCATCTGCTATTTTATAATCTTCTGGTCTGTCAGTAAGGGTTTAGATGATTCAAAGAAAAGAAATGAGACTTCAGTTATGGTCATAGTTATAAATCAAAGGATTGGCCATGCTTTAAGTGAGAGTCAATCTTTTACCTAATTATTTCACCATATTCATCTATTTTTATTTTTTCTTCAACAAAGGGAAACATGGGGTGCTGCTTTTTATTCTGCTTGAAGAAGCCCGGTTTAGTTTCTTGCTTTACTAATAAGTCATGTTTTCCCCTGGTTCCTCCTACTTCTATCTCATCTTCCGATTCGGAGCTTACATCCGCTGTTTCCCTAAAAGTATATGTTTAAAACTGTTCAATGAGACTAATGCTTTCACTTTTCACATCAAAACTGAGTTAAATAATTACATTTGGTCATGTTTGATTTGCTCCTGTTTAATCTTCTCTTTCTTTTGATATTCTTCTAATTCTGCACCTTCCAGTTTTACACGCTTTTTAATTTCTAATGTAATATTTCTATTTCCACCCTTTTCAACTAGATCTCGGGCCAATGTTCCAGGAGAGGTTCTACTTGTTATTATAATACTGTTTTGTGGATTGCTGCACCATTGAAGGAACAGTTCTCGTGAAAAACCGCACTCCATATCAGGAGTACTAGCTAAAACAACCTGAAGTATAAATACAATTATAATTGTACATCTTTATATGCAATATAAATTTATATTCGTACAACGAACCTTCGGACTAGGGACCTGATTTAACTCAGCCATACTGTGGCAAAGCTGCAAATGCTTAAACTGAAACGGATTGTTTCTAGCTCCTTCGAAACTCCTCATCAATTTGTCGCTCATCCATTCTATTTGTGACTTGGCAAATTCAACGACATTGTAGCTAACGTTATTGAGCAGTGCCAGAGAATATGCCAGTAACCCAGACTCTTTATTGCGCCATAGCTGGTCTAACATGTGTGCTAACTCCAATACTCTACCAGCAGTGTCCACACCAACAAGAACATTACCTCCACCTCGTAGTGTTTGTAGAATATTTGCTATTGAAACAATAGTATCATTTGCAAGTAAATTATAAATTTAACAAATCATACTTACTCATCAATTTTTCATCTCTAGTTCTACGTCGCGCTTGCTGATAGGTGGCATTAAACGCGTCAGTTATCAATAGCGAAGGCCTCTGTAACCTTTCCAGTTCACAACCATTGAGGTGTCTCTCCTTTTTGTGATTAAAGTCCACTGCATATATTATATCTTCCTCTCCTATTTTAACAATTTTCCAAATAGTTCCACCTATCATGTGTCCTGCTGGTAGAGGTGTTAAGGTAACACCATAACCTTTACCCTTCATTGAGATACTTTGGTTATACTTCAGTTGCACAATTTTGTCAAATGCAGCATCAACATCGTCGAGAGTAAATAAATCAAAATCTTCCATATTATGACGAGACTGAAATAAAAATTGGATACAGTATAAGTATATTTAATGCAGGCCTCTAAAAATTATATTAATCATTGGGTATGTTCAGCAGAAACACCGCTGAGGGAGCAAGTATATTTGATTGGTCATTTGATCGTTAATCTTGAAACAGTTGTGAGATTTGACCAATCAAATGTATTTGCTCCCTTAGCAGTGTTTCTGCTGAACATACCCATTCATTACTACCTGATACATGTCATACATGAACATTTGTCCCATTTTGTAAACAGGAATAGTTGCATATATAGGGCAACTTAAACCACATTTCCCTACTAGGTATGGCAGTGCACCTAAATGCAGTGGATCTGGATATGAGAGTAACACTGCATCCACCTGGTTGACATGCCTGAAAAAACATTTGCATATAAATAATATCTTTCATGTACAATCACCCAAAATAAGATTGAAACTTTCATGTGACCTTTTCAATTCTTTTATGAAATCCTGATCAAAGGTTTCGTCCCAACCACAATCTAGCAATATTCGTAATTCATCAACCTGTAAAATATAGCATGGTGGGGATTCATCCATAGCTCCAGATACCGCATGCAGCTTTATGATTGAAGTCATGATGCCTTTTTAATTTATCACCTAAGAAAAATATAATTAAATATTAAGTATGCCATTTCTTATTGGACTGATATATGTATGATAAACATTATCGAATTACCTCCTGGTTCTAACCTCTATAAAGATTGATAAGGATGCGTATAGCTGAAGAAAAAGCTGTGTCAAGATTTAACAATTGGAAATACTATTGCAATAAATTGCACGTTCTTCAAGTAATACCAGCTAAAGGTAATCCTAATTTCCTATTATACGCATCACATAAAACTATATTTTTTCATTTCGATTTCAGTGTTCAAAGCACACAAAAGTTGAAGTTAAACATATCTCTGAAGGCATCAAAATGTCACTAGCAAACTTGCTACTAACATAAAATATAAAATATATTAGGGAGCGAGTGTGGCTACGTCAAATATAGTGAAAATACAAAAAGTAAATAGCTTTTAGCCAATCATTGTACTTGTCTTCTTTTGATTCTAACACGCGATTGGCTAACAGCTATTTACTTTTAGCATTTTCATTACACGTCGACCCCCCAGAATACACACACTTTAGAATGCCACCCGGTATAAATCCATGCCTCTCACAGAGCTCACGAATATCACGTGTAATATTACTATAGATACTCGACCAATCAAAAGCGTGAGACTGGTTCAAGGGATCCCCACTCAGGTGGCGCGTCACGCCGAAACAAAACTTGCACCATGAAAATCGGTTTAAAGGCAATCTCCCTACTCATCTCCTTTTAAACTGGTTTAAACCGTTTAAACTATCTAGTCAACATGACGGACATGACGTATTTTAACAATGTGGTAACAACGTGTCTACTCTCAACCTTAAATTTATATAATCTTCATAAAGCTACATTTATTTTTCAAAATACAATACATCATGAAATTATCATAATTCAAGCAGTCGTCGATATGTTCAATTTATTGAGCAATCAATTTAAACTTACATCATCGCGCTACAAAATCCAGAAGAAACAAACCCATTGACTAATAATGACTCAATAGTGGAGCATATATGAATAATTATTAATATTCTGTATGATGTATTATATTATAAACATTAATATCGTCATAACTTCAAGTAAATACGATATGCCAGGATTGTGGTATTCTTAGGTCAACATAGCTCTAACGGTAACCAAGTGAAAGCAGACTCCTACCACGTCGTGGCTATGGAGTGCGCGAGACTAAATTCAAGTTTATTTTCGCTGTTGTTTGACGGTCGCACAACCAATAGCACGTAATTATTTAACGAGGGTGAAGATTTCGGGTGAGCGAAGAGTCGAACATGTGAGAGAGCACATTCCAAGAAAGTGGATTGCGTTCAAAGTGGCGCGACATCGCAAACGAATATTGGATCAGCTGATGAGTGGCAACAGACGAGCGCAGACGAGCGCAGACGAGCGAAGCCCATTGTTCTTATTCTTGGTTATGGCGACAAGCAGCTCTGATGGTTCTTGTGCAGCACCTGCAGATTTTCAACTTTCCTCAGAGCTAGAAGACGTTTCAAGTCGACTGAGTGTTAACTTGTTGAAGTGTCCCCTTTGCCACAACAGCCGACGCATTTTCTATTGCAGACAATGTATCCAAAATGGGGATTTCGTTCATTCTACTTCTGTTTACTCTGAACGGTATACATAATAAACTTACGGGGTGGGGGGTGTATATTTCATTGTTGTGTGTTCATTGCCACACACTACTTTTATTTGATACAACATCATCAGTTTTTATACGTAAAAATCACTAATCTGATGCATGTTGCTTTTAAATTTCGTAATATTGTAATATCTTTATTTTATTTTTTTTTATAACGATATTTGGATTTCATCCTTATTTTTATTATCAGTTTTCTTTTTTTTATATATGCTAAAGTGCAGTGAATTAAATGTACCATTTTATGTTATTTTTTTATGAGCAGTGACGTACGTATATTAAAAAAATAATATTTACGCATCAATTGGAATATACTCTGTGTAACATAATGGCTTATGTAAAATTTTCGCACACGATCTTCTACGCGCCGTGTGGTACGAAAGAAAAATGTTTTCAGGTTTGCGGATAAACAATTACGGTTGTTACGGTTGAAGGCTGCCAGAGCACAATTAGAAGAAAAGTGTATGAAAGCTCTTGAAAAACATAAACAAAGGGATAAGCTGGTAATTATAAACAGAAGTTTATTAAAGCTGTTTTTGGATCCATAATATATAATACTTTCAAGAATAGAATACCAAACTTAGCATTTTATGTTTATTTCAGATATGTGATATAAATACATGTAAAGAGCGAGTACGACTTCTTCAGTCACTAGTCAATGAGACAAGGCAAAGTATAAACAGAGGTATGAATCCTATATAATTATATTTGAAAATGACATTCACTTATGTTTACTAAGCACTTACTTTATATTGTCAGGTAATCAACGGCTGAACATTTTGAAAGATGTAAACTCTCAGCTGGCCCTAAGATTGCCTAGACACGAGGAACGTGTAGAGAAGCTGCATCACTTTGTTGCTGGGTTAAGAGTTAAACAGGGGAAACAAAAAGAAGCTGTTGACAGAAAGAGACAACAGCTTAAGAAAGTTATCAGAACTGCAGCGAAGCAGTTAATCCAATATATATTTCCATTGACTCAAGTTCAGCCTAATAGAAGGTGTGCTTATTGCATATCTATAATGCATACATATTTTTATTAACATTATTCCTATGTTCTAAAGTTTATGTAGCAGCGAAGATGAGAGTACAAGTGTGGATGTAGTGACTTGTGCGCTGGCTGATGCTTCAGGTACTTCTTATGTAAGAGGAAGATGGATTAATGATACAGAAAATAGTTTGGAAATGCAACACCGAATTGTAGCTCCAACTTTACCTGGAACTGGTGACTATAGTGCTTATTCACTCTGGGGTAACTAACCTGCATTATTTATTTTGTTGTTTTCACTTCATTGTATTGGTCAGTATACAAGTCTTATAATGAAATTTTTAGTGGCAGCAAATAAGGATGGTGTACCTGGTGGAAACAAAGAAGATGCGATGCACAATCCGGCGTACAACATTAGTGCTGCTCTAACATATGCAACACAATTGGTTAATATTATTGCATATTACGTGAATGTTAGACTTCCCTACAAGCTTCCATACGGGTAAGTAAACGGGGATACATTGAAGTTCTTTTACATACTTTAAGGATGCAAAGTATTTAAATGCATCTGCGATGGTAGAAAACATTTTACCATTAGTTAAATATCATGATAACGTTTCAGTGAATTCTGTGGTAGTGAAATGTCAGATCAGAAGTTTGCCAAGAAAGTTGCAAGGCTCAATAGTAACGTGCTACACCTATGTTTTACACAAAACACTGATATCGCAGTTTTGCATCCCATGCACACGTTGCAAAACCTAATGCATTTGCTCAACACGGAAATCAGTGATCTCGGAAGGTAATAATATTCTTAATACTTATTATACATTGACAATCTTACATAATTATCCAATAATTAGTAATAATCATGACTTATCTAACTTGTATAGGATTGGACCAATGGAGGTGGATCCTAGTATAGTCGCCCAATTACATGGTCAACTCGTTCCTGATCTTGAAAACAGTGACGATTCTGCTTCTGACGAAGAGGAAGATGCCATCAATTGGGAATGGGAAGCGGTAAGTTGTTGAACACTTCATTAGGTGGCCAGAAGTCCTGAGTATCATTTCAAAAGTTGTATTTCAGGTGCCAAATGTTGCCTGTCCCGAAATGCCTCTTCCCATACCAGGCTCTATGACTAGCCAACAATCATCTAGTATGCAGGTGAACCAAAGTGTCGCGGGTGGTTTAGTAACGAGTGCAGCAGCTAGTATTGTTTCCATTTGGCGTGGCTGGACAACCAACAAATAGATTATTATAATTTCGAGTTCTTTTAGCGTATCCTGTTCTTTATGATCATTCATCGAGAAGTATACGCAATAATTCAGTATTTGAAGATTGTTGGATACGATAGAAGGAATTAAATTGACGGTGTTACTCTGTCATTTTTCCGAACAATTTTATCTGCAGCTGATAACCAAATCAGTTTGTATAAATCAGGAGAGAATGTGTGTATAAATAATATTGCCACCACGTTTTTTTTAACCTGATGAAGAGAGAATGTGAGAGAGGATCCAGAAAATCGTATGGCTAGTGAATGATAAACCATAAATTTACTGTGAAAATATACTCGCTGGCTAGAGTATTGCCGATGTGTCCTCTTCTCTTTATTCAAATACTGTTTTTGTGATACGACTCAGCATTACTTTAATACGGCGACGGAGAATACCAACGTTACTGTTCTCAACAAATTTCATATAATGGATAATCCAAACCTTTGAGGTACACTAGACAAATTCTATAGAAATAGCGGAGTCTTTTTATTATACATGTGAACGTATACCATTACACAAATGATATTTAGTTTATACTTCCATTCACATTTCCGTCAGTTATTATACCACCGTAATGATTAGTAATACTAAGTTATATTTTTATGAGTCCATCGTTATTCCTTGTTTATGCATCTGACAATTCATTTGGATGAAAAGTTATCGTCAATTGCGGATAAACTTATTTAATGCTGTATATTTTTTATGATTTTGCAATCTCGTAAAGTATGAGATTTCTCGTAGAATTAACGTTACGAAAGGATTGCATGATTCCAAGTTGATTCCGTGAATTAGTTCTTGAAACGACATGTATAATTTTGCAGTGGTATACAACACTCATTGATTTTGCTCGGTACGTTGTTTTTTGCAACTTTCACTTTCGTTCTCTTCATACAACGTGCAATCAAATAAATCAAGAATGATCTTGCTACTTAAAGACTACTAAGTAAACTTGTCTACTTATTTTATATGCTAAGTCCTTGCTGCTTTGATTATCTTAGCAATATAATACGAGTGGTTTTGTGATTCTTGTGTCTTATTACGCATATTGAGCTATGTGCATATTTTTTTACAATCACGTCATTGAGAATTAAGCGATCGGCGAAAGGCGCTTACTCGTTGACAATATAAATGAAATAAAGTTGAAAATTTTGTATTACATTGAATATTTTTGGTCTCATTAGGTTATTATATGATACCATAAGATTATAAGACAGTTTATGAATATTTTGTATTCGCGTATTTAAGATGGCTCGATATATTTAAAAGTGACGTAAAATAAACATTTTATATCTTAAGTTATAACGTTATCATTTGAGTACGACCACGAGAAGAGTAAAAGAATAATAATAACTTTTTAGAAGTAATGACAAATCAATATTGTAAATAGTTATAACTGCATTCACAACATTGCATATATACGTGGGAGGTAGTTGACTGATTAACAATTTTTACAATGAATAGTGCGACTATAACAATTCAAAACAAGTTCAGATTATTTTTTTATAGTTAGAAAATTGCGTTGTTTAATTTTAAGAACGCCGAAAAAATAAATAGATAATAAACATTGTGCACTAGTTATGACAAAGATGAAAAAAGAGAAAGAATATTGCATTGTTATTCAAGTTTTTCATACAATCCACAAATCAAATTGTCACGCGAGCAATAAAACACGAGAACGAATCTGTAAAAGAAATATAGTGTAATCAACTAAAAGTACGCGGCTCTTGGGCGTAATTTAATTGAGATTTAGTTAAACTCCGCAGTACGAATTCTCGAGTTGATATTTATTAAATGGACACATGTATATATAGTGAAATGTGATAACAAGTTTCTTCAACGATTAAAAATAATCTTTATGTACATCGTGAGAAGTAACACTATATGCTAAACTAGTAATTATAGAGCAACGACTCGGTGAGAGTTATACATATATTTTAAAAACTATGTTCCATTGGAAGAACAGTTTTCCGATGTTGCAATTCTTCTGCATTACAGAAATACCAATTGTGGACTCGCTCTAGTTGTATCATTTCGTATAATAGTATAGACAGATGGTTTACTTCTAAAAGAAAATCACTTTTATTTATACATCAGCACAAAATTGTACGCAGTGTACAATACAATACGACAAGCATACCATAATTTTCCCTTTTATAATGTTGAGCAACACTCTACCTTGTACTGAGTATTGCTTGACATATTACGAATCATTGTCCCGAACCTTGTACATAAGTTAAAATGAAAGATTTTGTAGAAATGTCTTAGCGATGTAGAGAGCCTACGATAATGAAGAATAGATGTGGTATATAGGCTAAAGCCGTTTTAAAAATTGCAATGTTAACGTTGTATGAAATGGCTATGTTTTATCTAAACAGACAAAGTTTTAATGTGATATTTCAGACAAATTAGAATATGTTTTTTTTATTGTAAGTTATTACGGGTTGTAATAAAATATATTCAACGAGATTTGCCGAATTTTTTTTATTAATACTTTTATCAATAAGTAACTGGTGAGATATTATTGTTCACAAAAAGAAGAGTATCGACTAACTCGATCAGTCAATTTTCAAAGATTTCTGGCACCGTAAGATGAAGGGACATTGTTGTATAATATACATTCCTATGAATAACCAATTAATAATTTATTTAATAATATCAAGAAATCTTCAGTTCAGCATTGTAGTGCATAGTGAAACATCATATCCTCCTTACAAGTACTTGTTAAGTACGATGTTAGCCAAATTTACTAAGTAAAGCTATATTAGCCATGTTAGTGTGTATATATTTTCATTTAAACGCCTCTGAATATAAATAGTTGTCTGAATATTTAATTGTCAACTAGGATTCTACGACATTGACGATTAATAATGTAATAATGGCTTTTTAATACAAGAATGCAAAATAGAACTTCAAATAATGTGTAAAGTCTGCAATCGAAGGGAAATACAAAAAGGATATTTCTAACACATACTGCGAAAGAGTAGTGCATACTAATAGTATACTAAATTTGAAACTATTTACCGAAGAGACGTTCAAAGCTCAGAAATCAATGTACCTGGACATAATTAAAAGAAAATGAAACATTCTAATGTAGGACCGTGGGAGATATCTGATAAGTATCATGTTAAATGCAAAAAATTTATTATTTGAAAATTCAATGCTATTATTGTATCAACACAAGGACATTACAGGCGTTCTTCATCCTAAATATTAAACTACGCATTATGAATCATAATGATACTCTTACACTTATATAGTAATATCAAGTCAAAGTACATTGATTTGTATAATGATTAATTTTATAGTATGAAACCTAATTTTATATAGCCAAAGGTAAGACCACCGACATTTCGTGGTTTCATCTAATTGTAAGACAAATGAGCAGCCACTTTAAAATGAATTTACGGGGTCTTTTATTTCAAGGATCTACATATACAAACCGACTTAGTATGCATAAATTTAAGTTAAAAGGTAAATAAACTTATTAGTGACCATGTTATTTTTGAATGCACTAGGGCGGTATCGATTTGTATTTGAAAGGACATATAGTACAATTTCCGCTACAACTGAAGGGCTACACATTACAACATAACAGTACTTATATGATAAATCATAAAAATCGAAAATGAATATTAAAGTAAGTTAAATACAATAATTCCTTCCCCTCTCTTCCTCCCCCCCATCACTCTCTTCGCTCCCATTAAAACATTAAAATAAAACTTTCTTTGTAATCAATATTGATACTATAAATATTCAAGTAATGAGACGTTTCGTATTAAACAACGAAAAAAATGCAATTTTCGATACAGATGCATTTTACCAAAATTCTTTCTGCCCCACAGTGTTATGAGAATGAAATTTACAATATTATAGGTAAGACTGAATCCGACATTACATTGCAAAATTGTCTGAGTCTCGTGCTTCTGAAGAGGTCATAGCAGTGATCGTTAAGCACAGCTGAAATACTATGAAATAACTATTGATCTACGATGGTGCAACTATTGAGGATTTCAAGCATTTCCCTGTATATTGTGGATATAGGAATATGATAATGAGAGTTATTATGCTCCCCAGGTAAGGTCACTTGCTGTCAATATAACGTTTTCCGTTAACTAAGGTATTACATAGCGACTAATCGATGGTATTTTTGGTAGAGTCCAAAACGCCATTGCGATTAGTTATCATTGCAGGTACCATAGGTTCTTAAAAAGTCTAGGAAGGTGGTCTAAAAAAATATACAACCTCGTTTATATAGTTTCGATCATATACTCAGAGTAAAAACTTATAAAAGAATATTTAGGTAATTCTAAAAGTGGGACCGAGTAGGGGTCTGTCTCACCCTTGGCTACAGGTAAAATGCTTTATACAATAAACTCTTAAAACCAAAGTGTTGTCAGTTGTACAAGTATAATGCAAGGTATTCGTTTGGTATTGACTAATGTGTGCTCGTGTCGTTACTTAAATATCATTCTGTACAGTCGCTGTTTCATGCAGCACCCCACTTTAGCTGTTGACGATGAGGTCTCACTTTTGCCACTCTCAGATCGGCCAGTCTATCGCATACCACATGTATAAAACTGTATACATATCGCATACACTAACTGGACTTTGACTCCTGGAAACATATCATCACACAGTATTTTAATTTTTGCATTTAAAGTATGCTTTTATGCAAAAGAACGGGGACAATATTTTAGAATTCGTTTTAGTTTTTGCTGTTTATCATTCTTTTTTTTTTCTCTATTTGTAAACCAGATTTTCGGGAACACTTCCGGTAAAGGGAACCTCTGTATAGTATAAACTTTCAAACATTATATTAACAATTAGAAGCAGAGAGGGTAGCTTATAAGTAATGCATACTTTGCTAATGGGAAATGAAATCTATATAATGACATCCTGTAAGAAATTTTGTAAAAATCAATAACTAATGCAGAATCTTTACAGACACTTCACATACGTTTATTTGTGAAATAATTTTATTCACGCGTTTTACGAATTATTTGACGATTTTGAACAATTTATACCACAGGGAAATGATACTGCTATTATTTATTCTTTTTTACACATTATGTAAATTGCCACAATCACACAAGTATTGAATTGATTCTGGACGATATTCGATAAATTCATCAGGAATGCGCAAGATTCCCGGAAATTTTAACAAAAATCCACCACAGATTATGTACTGTAAAGCATGTATTTTATTTATGATATATACAGTCCATTATCTGACGTTTATAAATCATATCATCCGGTTATTCGTTAGCGTTACAAAAAGCAATGTGGCGTCCATCAATTTTTGCCAAGTTATTGTATTTTCGAGCTGTGCATCTATTGTTAGTCTCCTGTTCTAATTAATTTACAATCACATTTTTAAGACGATATCACCTTGCAAGATTACAGCGTAGTCTTCTTTCTTAGGACTATGCAACAATTATTAGCTGATTATTGTACTATAAGCCATATATTGTGTTAATCTACGTTAAACTACTGATCTATGGAGAAAAAATATTCATAAACCACGCCAAGCGGCAGTAAAAACTTTAATCGTCATTGGAAGCTATTAAAAGCATCAATATAAAAAGTCAATGCAACTTAAAGTCTGTGTACAGGATATATTAACAGCGCTTGAGTATTAAAGTGAAAAGTCGTGTAAAAGTTGGCACAATAAAATATTACATCAGTTGTTTCACTTATTCTTTCTCTCTCTCTTTCACCTTTTACTAAACAGAACTACGCTAAAGCACTCCTCATCTAGTTTCTTCAATAGTAATTCGGCGGTTTAACGGAGACAGTAGAACCATTTCGAGAGCTGTTCCCAAAGAAAGCACAGACGACCATTCAAAATTGTGGCTCTTCTCATCGTAATCCCAATTTTATGCAGAAATCATCCAATCTCTGAGAGATTGTTTTTCGTTAAGTTTCATGCATTGTTGCAAAACGAATTCAAATGGTGTATTTGGAGCACAAGTGAAAAGGCTGTGTTTGGCCTTTGACGAAGATTTCATTTATCATGTCTGATGGAGGTTGCAAATTAGTAGTCCTGATAAATGTGTAAACAGGTGATTAAAATAATACACGAGACAAGTACATTATGTACGTAAAAAATAATTTATCATACAAGGTTCTAGTTGCATAAGAAAAATTGGACGTTGTCAATGTCATTATATTTTGAGAGAAAAAAAATATGAAAAGTTGTTGCAACGTATCTTGCACAAAGAACACGAGCGAACGATCTAATACGAATAATAAATATCACTAAATCATTATTATGTTTCTTTAACTCGTCAAGGACCAGACATATTTGCTTAACACAAAAGACAAACGCGTTCCGATGAAATACGATTTTAATTGTGTATATTATATACAACAACATAGGTAAATAGCATCGTGTAAGTATCTTCATAAGTAAATAGTAACGTATACAAAATATTCGTGACATTATGCTGAATTCAAATTATTACTAGGATTTCAACCGCTATAGTTGTACATGGGGATCGTAAGATCTTAACTCATTTCATTTCTGACTTAAACGTCAGTGACAACGGCTGTATTTACATGAAAGATATTCATAAAACGTATCGGATCGTGAAGTTTTGGCAATATTATTTCTAAAGTTTCAAATATCTCTCCATCTTGGGACAGATAAGTGATCGTGATCGGATAATGAATAACAAGCAAATTTCATACGTCGTTAAGGATAGTTAAGACCTCACAATTCTCAGGTATAGAAATTAAGTAATGTTCTTGCCACTTCGAAGCTTCAAGAGTCTGAAACAGTCTTGCTGTTTAGTTTCAGTTTGTAAGTAGTAGGTGCAGAACGCTGGAAAATTAAGTCTGTATAATTTTAATACAGATAAATTTACAATTTGAACATGGTCAGTGTTGTTTTTGTTACTTTTATTTTTGTCGATTCGTGAAAAATAAACTTTGCAACTACGACAACTTACAGACAAGTGACGAACACCACGTGATAATATGCAACACAGTCTCAGACATGTAATTTCTTCAAATCGACGTAACGACTCCGAATTTGCAAACTACCCTTCTTCAACGTCAAATTGCAAAGAGTGATCGCGTTGGTGTAAACAAAAGACCCATTGAAACATTAATAATTGCCATTGAGTTCATCGAAAGGAGGGCTCATCTTGTCGGGAAGAAAGGAGGGATAAAGGGTTTGGTTGGGCAGGATCTGAAATATAGGTGGAAAAAATTAAAGGAGCATGATCATAGTAAGATCGAGACATTAGTGGTTCGTAACTCAACAGTGTGCGATTTCGTGTTAGAAATTAATTATAAGCAAAGATGAAAAATGCAAAGCTTAGCAAAAGTTATTGATACAAAAAAAATATTTAGTTTCACGTCTGCGATCTCGTCAATCGTTGATTTATCAAAAGTTTTTCAAAGGACTATTTGTTTTGCATATCCCTGTGTCGTCGTACTGTTATCGGTGAAAGGTTCGTCGTACGTTTAAAAATTGATATCGTTGAATGCGCCGAGAAACAAATTTCTACGATCTCACTTATTCCTGAAATTATACTTCACATTTATAGAAGTGCTGGATTTCACTCGCGTGCCAGTCTTAGAATTTATGTGGGAAGAATAATAAAAATTAAGAAAAAAAAAAAAGGTAAACAGGCGTAACTGAGTGACAGGGATTAATTGAAGGTAGAAAATCAACTACGAAACGTCTTTTTCAGACATCGTATGTGTATAAGACGAGTTTACTTCTAGAAATAACATTAGTCCTATTCTGAAGGTACAAGTCTTTCCACATTCCCCATGTACTTACTTCCGCGTGATACGGAAAGTTAAAGTTCGTATATTTGCATTCGTGAACTTTTACGTGACAGATGTAATTCTAAAGAAATTGACATTGGCAATTAAATCTCCATTCGACGATCCTATGTCGGCAAGAGCTCAAACTGACGTTGATACAGAATAGAACCATGCGTCAAGCAAACAATATAGGTACAGTAATAGAACAATAGTGGATTTGTTGAAAATAGAAAAATACTGCATGTCGCAAAGCTCGTAATTAAGTGCGCATCATATAATCTTACAGCACAATCCATCGATGTCTAGTGTGTAAAATAAGTTAAGCAGGCACACCGTGAGAGAGATTCGACACAAAATCAAAATTTGAAGATCCCTAACTTTCTAATTTCGCACTTTAATTTTGAGACACGTTGATTATCAGGCATGGTGCAACATGCAGTAAAGCGGATGCTACCGTTTTTTTCTTTCCATAATTGAGATATATACAGAATTCAATAATTTGATTCTTCCCCAAGTGTTGCGTATGAAACCTTCCTTAGTTTTACACTTAAACAAATGTTAAAAATGACAATTGTTTTCTTCCCCGTCATCCCACTATTGCTCTAAGTCGGCCATCGGATGTTTCTACTATAATCTGGGAATAATTTGCAGTAACGAATTTGTGTTGAAAAAACGACACGCATTTTAATAAAACTGGTTTGCTTATCAACATATAGGTCGAATTAGTTACATTTGTGATGAATATATGAAGGCATCCCTAGTTGACATAAAGTTCATTATTAGAAAATACTAATATTCCCTATTATTCCCAAACGATAGCGAAACCGCCAACTCTTGCTACTATGAATACATTATTTTACAACCAGGGAACGATAATATACTTTGGTATATATGGGCTACAGTGTTAAGTCTGAAGGATGGCCTTGACAAGTAGTTTCTATAATTTTGAATTGGTGTTATGGGATGGACGGATGCAGAAAGGTGAACTGTTGGATTTATAGAGAGAAATCGACGAATAAAAGAAAGAATGATATGCATCGATCTATGATTCATGGGTATTATATAACCATGATTATTGTGCTGGTGATTTTAGCGTACTACAATTTTGACTGCTGCTGCCTGCTCTTACTGTTGTACCAATTCTGCACAAATGTGAAATAGAAATTTCTAGTCGTGAAAGCTAAAATAATGAAGTCAATGAAAATTTAAACTGTGGATGCTGAGGGACACTTGCAAACGCCAAAGGGAGGCGAGAGTCGACTTTTGTAAGCCATGCTATTTTCGTGAAAACAGAAAAAGTGTAAATTTCTTGATTTTTCTTTGATCGACTTTTTATAATACCGGTATGATCGAAGAGAAGAAAACGAAACTAAAATCAAGGCCTCCGTCACTTCTACAAATCTATTGAGAGATTTTCAAAATCACATAAACAAAATATTAGTACAGACATCCATTGACACAGCATCTATGTATATGTACAGGACTGCTTTGTCTAAAGTTAAGTGGTCAATTTGTCTAACTCTGCTCTGACTGAGATATCAAAGTATATATATGCTACGAGAATGATAAATGTATAGTTCTGTAACTGATCTTTGTAGAGCTCGATAAATTGACCAATCGCGAGTAAATATTCTGAGCGCCAGTCCCCTAGAACTACAAAAATATATAATTATTGTATCGTAATATTACGCATTTCTGTCAACACGGCAGAGGGTGCTATGAAAATATTCTACTAAATCGTTCATTGTTTAAATGGAAATCTAGACCACACAATACACTTGAATAACTCTGTCAACGTATAGCATGACAATAATAGTTATAACCTAAGAAATGAATCGTTGAGACAGTATCGTTTTTGAATTTCCTCTCAACCTTATAATATTTCTCGATAAGTACATACAAACTTCTACGTAGTCCAGATATAAACAGTTCGAACTTAAATTATTGCGCGTGACAAACACGACTGAATCACATCAGCACAATTAACATATAAATACAAAATATAAACAAATTAATTTTCAAATGCAAATCACCATTATTTACCAAGCTTAACTTATAAAACAAACTCCAAAGGGGTCAACATATGTATATCAAAATGTAAACTTTTTTTTTATTATCATGCTGCTACGTCATCTAGATTTGCATTGAATGCACATTTTGGATTTGTAATCTTTAGTACAATATCTCATAACCCTCCGCATAATAACCGTAATATAATTTTAATTTTGTTTACTCCTTGCATGTAGAGGAAATTTACAAAATCCAACAATAGATAGCAATAATTATTAAAATCAGCAATCTCGGTATTATTCATGATTCACTGCAAGATCAGCTGTCTGACTTTTGTGTGCAGAGTGTTCTGTGACCTATAGTAATACATCTCTTAGCAATAATTTCTTACACGTTCTCTGTTCACGCTCTTAGGATCAAGCTTTCCTATACATCATCATGGCGTAACTTTGAGAAGATCTATCTTTTTGTTTATTTTCATATAAGAACGTAACACAACTCATCTTCGAACAAAATTCTCTTTTTTTTTTCTTTCTTTTTTTTTGGTATTATTAATACCCTTCGCAATTGATACCACACATATACTGCCGTCGAAGTGGAAATTTATCATGGCATAGTAGTATCGGAATGGATAGTATCAAGTAGAGAATGAAACCAATAATAAAATGAACATACATAGTGTACTTCCCAAAAGAATGATCAACTCTCGTCTAGGATATAACGATAAATGCAATTAGTTGCGCTTTAATAATTCTCATCCTTTCAAATTTGACGTATACAGTACTATAAAAAAAAAAGAAAAAAAAAATTGATTCCAATCTCGACGCAACAATGATGGCTGTTGTTTATTTTTTAACGTTGTTACAAAGAGTTAGCCAGACGTGACACAATGAAAAATGTCGATATCCTTACTTAATATAATGGCTACAAGTTTTCAATGAATTTACGAACTATACATTTTTGGATGTCACGCAATCTCATATGCTAATTGCATTGAACACCTCTAATGTCTTTATCCGATATAGGACCTTTTCGCAATTCCGAGCATCTCGGTTGGCAGAAATGATTTTACATAAAACTGGCCCGTTCGTGATTTCACGTTACGCTCGTTTGATCGTTCGAAAAAATGTATACGTGTGTGATATCGTAAGTCAGTTGTAAAATATTCTTTCGTTTCCATTAAATTCTGTATTGATGACTGTGAAATGGGAATAGGGATGATGGTGATGGTGTGTGTAGTTGTACATTTGATGTGATTTAGAATAAAATCAGGGGGTAGTTAGTATGGAGGAAAATCGTATCCAAGACTTACACTATCCGCTCTGCTGGGACAAACTTCTCGAAACACCTGTGCGATGAATGGTTGCCTGTAAGAAAAGGATAAGCATTATTAAATATGAGTCAACAAAATCCTATACTCCTATTACGTATAACTCTAACAAATTATCTTAGCAAAGGCCATTACAATTATCGTTCGGCTATATACCGAAATAAAGTATTCTAATCTTGTCAACTCCTTGAGCCTGGATGCGGTTTTAGACCCAAGTGACCAAGGTTAAGTGCAGCTCAATTGTATCATTGTGAGGGGATCTAATTACGTACATTGGAATAAAGCCAAATTGGTAACAGACTGTTGACTCTTTGTGTTCGGCAGCACCACCGTTAACCTTAGTATGATTTCATTACATAAGCAATCAAGAGGTTTGGCTCGCGGTAAGGAACTTAGTGCGTAGTCAAAGAAGCCCATCTCAGTGAACAAATAGTACCGCGTGTAGCTTGTTAGATATTTTAGCTGGTGTATTTAACTTGACATCACGAGAAGTTGCGCAGATAAGGAAAACGTTGACAGGCCAACAGGTCGCCTTAAATAAAATCTTCTGTGTACAAGTATTTCATCCGCGATTGGTACCTGACGCAAGCATCGACGAGATCATAGCAAACGGTGTAAAAATTTCCTTACACGTTTTTCATTTACTCACAGCATTACGTGTCACTATTCCAAACTATTCCTGACGCAAGACCAACGAGGAAAACTTATAAAATTAACTCACTTGGCAGGAAGACCACCGCCCGGGGGCAAGTTCGGCAACTCTTGAGCCATAAGGAGCTGGAGCAGCTGCAGAAAGTCAAAGCCGTTTGTGCCCTCCTGCTGCGCTACTATTTCTGTTGGCATAACAATATCAGAATTAATATCAAGTATCACGACTATCTACGCAGGACTAAAGTGAGATCAGCATTTTTCAATTAGTGTAAGTTAATAGCAATTTACACATAGCGGGACTAAAACATTTGTTTTTTAATATATATTTTCTTTATCATAATGGGATAGCTCACATGATACGGAGTGATCTATATATAGTCTCCTGTGTATATACCATCTAAATATTAAGAAAAAAAAAATGTGTATGTATAATGCGCGTGACGCGTGTGCGAAATGCTAGCAAAAGTGTATTTGAAAATTCTAGTCTCCACGGGGCACGCGTTGTTCCTTGAATTTCTCACAATCTAATGTTATCAGTGATTTCAACAGATGGATCTAAATCTTTACGGTATTACATCGGTATATATAACGTCGCATGCCTTATTTGTCCTCGTATAGAAATTCAATTGAGCTTCTGCGCAATTCAATTTATAGTATATTACTGCATGTAATAAAATATAAAATAATTTTCCTTAAATTTATCCAATAGAAACATTGGGCGTTACGGTGATTGATGATTATTATTTATTATTATTATTATTATTATTATTAGCTAAAAAGATGCCACTAACAGATACGGATTAATAAATCAAAATTATGAAAAACATGCAACTACTTAGGACTGGAATATAATAACTGCCACAGTACATTTCTTATGGAAACAGTGGAAGAGTACTCCGGTCTTAAGTAGATACATTACTGTTACGTCTCGTTAAAGCGCTGTTCAATCTGTCCACCTCTGGAATTGTTTTTATCGATTGTCAAAATATCCATTTTATCCATCATTCTTCCTGCATTTATTTTCGCTACTTAAATAACGGCAAGTGCAATGTTTCTCCATAAGAAATGCATTGCCGTTAAACGAAAGTAATAAGAATCGTAAACGTCAAGGGAAACTTCTATTGCGTTATAAATAAGTTGACACCTACCTGGATCGTCTTCTAAACTATTCTCTTATACTCACGAAATTATACATTTATCTATTCGAGTGTGTTATGGCGATTTTCACATCTTTTTTTTTTCCTAGCTCTTTAACAACTCCAAGGGTGGAACGAGTTCTTGTGTTCAGACGTTTCGCCTATGCACAGTCACATAATTTCAAAATCCATGTGATATGACAAGGTACGAGCAGTATACAATAATCTTTCAATAAATTTTGGAAATGGTCTCATTGATTTTCTTTACAGAAATTATCGTGACCATAGAGAAACGTCCGTCTGCGTATATCGCCCAATGTACAGAGATCAAAAACTTTATTCGAAATACTCATTGTCAGCTGAACAATCCACTGTTGACTTTATTTTTGTACGTATGCAGGGTAGAGATGAGTACAGCGTGACGTCGTGAACAGTAGTACATTACGATTCTACGATTCTGAAATATCGATAAGCGCTTGTATTATCAATCCTAAATATCACGTGCGAATTACCTACTTTTTTTAATAAATTGGTATCGATACCATTTCCAACATTTCTTAATACGAGTTCAACAAATTATTTTAAAAGAAAGTTTCGCGCCGTGTCCATCTCTCCCCTACTAAACTTTTCTCTTAACTGTATCTTATTGTTACCTTAACCGTTAAACAATACTACTTGCAGCTACAGACGCAGCTTACTCGTAACATTCCTTTATAGGCGATATTTCGTCGATAGCAAGTCAATGTTACAGTGAAATATAATGATTGTGAATGCATACTTTATCAAAAGCACCGTTTTCATTATGAATTATGATTTGATGACGTACAATCAACGAACTGAAATTCCATAAATGAAATTGTACAATGATAAATATATTTTTCAAGTATTTTACTTAATCACTTATTTCACCTTAAGCCGATACTTATAGGTATATTTTTTATGTCTAGATTTTAGATATTTGATATTGCTTTTAAATAAGCTTTGGCAGGCAGTTGGGATTAAAGGAGAAAACTCCCTTA
Organism: Cephus cinctus; assembly: GCF_000341935.2. NCBI lineage: Eukaryota > Metazoa > Arthropoda > Insecta > Hymenoptera > Cephidae > Cephus > Cephus cinctus. Next base: position 1,272,041 of record NW_014332956.1, on the reverse strand, counting down.
GTAACCGCGAGGATGAACTGTGGAACGTATCTGCACTAGTTTAAGTTTTATACTGCAAGAAATAATCATAAAAATAAAGTATGGTTAGTGTAAGGAAAAAAAAGCCCCAATCCTTTTACGTAAGGACATAAGAAACGCGTATACAAAAAGGGCATTATACTAGACAAATGTTTGTTGTTGTAATTTTTGTATAAATATAAACCAGTGTAAGATAGGACCACGCGTAAGGAGTGTGTATCATCTCATATTTTTTAAACAGGAAATATGATCACGCAAGAGCAGTGGATGAGCTCTTATGAACAACAGACGACGTTAATTGAGAGATCTGAACTATTCTTTTAAGATAACAATAAATCAAACACTGTCGTATACCTCGTAGAAAAGTACACTTGCAATTTTACACCAACCTACGAAATAAGAACTTTTCTAAAGGGTATTTTTCGAAACAATGTAACTTTTCTAAAAATTATCTTTAAAATTGCTTCTTTGGCTTGCATAATTATTGCTTGAAATTACATGTTTGTCTTCTGTAAGTGGATTGATTGATTTATCGCGTTTTCATTATCTTTGGAAACCACGAAGACCATGAACATTTAGTACGTATACAGATATTTCAATATATACTTCAATCTGTTATCTATCAAACTTATAACTGTCGCATATGATTTAATACAGAATAATTACAGTGCTCTAATAAGGAATGATATTAAATATTATTTATAAGCATATATCAAGATGTAAATAAACCTTGAATGTGTGGTTTGAGAATACATCATTATACTGACACATTTGAAAAAGATTTGCTGATTACTGTTGGTACAATAAAAACCGGAATACTTCAACGAGTAATGATTGATTATGGAAATAGAGTAAGTGTGCACAGTATTCGATCGAAAGTATTTACTATCTTCACTGTGCTGCTGTACGATAATGCTCCTATTTTTCTATGTCTAAAGTCTCACTGTACCATCCATTATCAATAAAGTGAAAGTCAAAATAATTTTCTGGAACTTGCCAAAATTATGTTCTACCTCATGTTCGCAATATATATAAATTTCTTTAAATAAGGCAACAAACAACGATATCGTCAGGACACTATTCACGACTTTAAAAACTCCATTGGTGTTCAGCTTGAAGGCAGTAATACATATATTAGGTAAACACTTACAACTCGTCACAGAGAAACGAACGAAAAAAATATTATACAACATCAAAATTTGAAACACCTGTAAACGTGGTAACTGTCAATTGACTAGGATACAAATAAACTGTTGAAACAAGTGATCACCTTCTACCTAGAAGGTCTAATAATTTTAAATATATTGATAGACCAATATCGTAAAGATAACTACCGTTAGTGGGATATATTACAGGCAGTTATATTATTCCTGAGGAAAAACCATATTGGATTTCTTAAAAAAAAAAGAGAAAAAAAATTGCCAGAAGCATAGCCCAGTTATAGAAATAATTGTCAGCATGTATGTAGAACAAGAAGGGACAAAGTCCCATATCGTGTCATACGCGAAAACTATTTGATAAATAATTGCTATTCCTTGTTACAGTAGCACTGTGTTGCGTGATCTATCAACGCGAGCCGTTAATAGGCTTTTATTATCTATGTTGGGCTACTTATGTTTTCATGGCGAGTATAGGCACCGTCTAAGGCAAGGATTTAATTTGCAAGATTCACGTAGTATACAAAACGAGCAACATCGACCGAGGATGTGTTCGCTATTCAGGTAGGACAAGGTACATATTACTAACACCTGATGTAAAGTGAAGAGTTCAAAGGGTTCCCTTTTCAAGTAATATAATGGGTGTTATATCAATCATTAATAAACACGAATTGACTATCATCTCACGGGGTATGTTACATTTCACACAGTCCAGTGAAAAAAACAATGAAATATACTGGCGTTACCGAACAATCGAAAATGTTGATTTTCATTGTTCAACATTGAGAGTCATGAAAGACATTTTCTGTGTTAAGTACACTGAGATGTACGTGTGATAAAGTGTTAGAATTATCATGAGCTATAATTCTCCCTAGACGAGGGAGCTAGGTGAATGTCAAGTACGTTTACTGGATCGTGTGTTAATGCAGCAGCACAAGGAAAGTAATGAATGTGAGTATGGAAAAGTGAGTGAACCTTTGATCCTCCTTTCGATGGCCATTTCTAATTCAGCTTCCATCTTCTGTGCTTCTGGACTCGGCTTTGGGGCTCCTGGGAAAGTGACCAACACTATGCTCATATTGTCTCTGCTGCCCTGTAACAAGCATCAAAGCAATTACAATATACGTATGAAAAGTAAGCACGCACAACATAATCAATTATACATCCGGAAATATTATTATATGACTCGCAATAACTAACCTACGTTCAGCCTTTATGCACCTTGGTTCGTATCATTTTGTATATGTGTGTATATGTATATGGAGTACCAAACATTATTTAGAAACTTGTTTCAGGAAACGGCGGTGGAAATATATACTGTGCATCATTTAACCTTCATGAATGGTGCTTCTAAGTGATATTAAAGAAATAGCATTCGTTTATCTCGTCTGTCATATAGAATAATTCCCAGAGTCAATATTGGGAGGCTGATAGTATATGTTACTTATATCTCTACGTTAAACAATGACTAACGCTAATTAGCTACAGATATATTACAGTTAATGTAGAGAATAAAAATATTTTGTTTCTATGAAAATCTCAAGATTATTAGAAAAAAAATACTGTAGGTATGTGCATAAAGTGCGTATAATATATCTATGGAGTCCTTTATGTTCAGAAAAATATATTGGTATTATGGTGAGAGGATCATAAGATCAGTTTGTCGTATTGAAAATAAATCACAGTATTAACACGTATGAGAGATTTAATATTATGTTATCTTGTACTTCCTTCCTTCCACTTTTATAAAATATTTATGTCAACATGATTCGTATACGTAATTCGTTGTTTCAGCAGGGTAAAGAACAGTGTACATACAAAACAAGTAAATATATGATGTTCTGATATCGCATTTTATCTCATGAATGATACGATGAACATTTTTGATAACGTTTTATTTCTGTGGAGTAATGTTCTCTGTGTATAGATTGAATTTTTATTGAAATAGCTTTAAGAAAAATCGTGTATCGCTACACATAAATCAATGTACCGTTATATAATTTGAACCGCTATAAAGAATTTAATAATACACGTATACGGAATATTATGTGATTAATTATAATCAATGAACAAAAAAAAAATAGAAACATTAGTTTTATCTGTGACAAGCAACATAGGGTTATAGAAAGATTAGCATAATACGTGATCTCTTTTTTTTAATAGCAAAGATTCTAAGAGTAAAATATTTACACGCATTACAACGATCAATTAACTTGTTTATTATTTTGCCTGTTTTCATCTAACGTTGCCAGGCGGGTACCGAGGTTCGGATAAAATATACTCATCTTGTGAGATTTTTTTAAAGTGTATCTACTCAGGCTGATTCATACGCAATACGTAGTCACTGCTACATTAGATATACTGTGTGTTGTTTACATCACACTGGATGATGCACGTTTAGCAAATAAGAAAAAGGAAATTGGAAGTGTCTTTTATTAAATTTTTTTATATTGGTTTAACTAAAATAGAAATAAAATGTAGTCAATTATATCTTAAATTCTGCAAATTGTGACTGTATGAATGAATGCAGTGTATGAGCTATCACCATGTTTGACCTGCAATACTGATACACTGAGGCTATTGCCAAAACCTTTTGGCACTGTTTCTGATATGAAGCTGAACTTGATTTTAGCACGACATACTGGAACCGTATTTATTCAACTAAAAGTCTAGAAATACGATAAAAAAGTGGTCTATAATATGCTTAGTTATGAAACAAGAGTATGCATAAGTTTAAGTTAAGCATTAGAAAACTTATGTAATATTTAAATAGTAACTCCATTTATTGGTAATTGTTTTCACGTAAATAACAATGTAATTTTGGTAAGAACTTCACTCTTGAAAGCATACAATAAAATCACAGATTATCTAAGCTGTCATATAACTTTCTGCATGTTAGAAGGTCCTACTGGAGTTAAATATTAGAAAAAAAGAATGCAAACTTACCTTGTAAAGACAGGTATCTATGACTTGGTTGGTAACTGCTTCTAAATCATCAGTGAGCAAAAGCCTTGAGTGTATAAAATCACAGAGATCTTTGTTGTTCATCACATCCCATATTCCATCGCACGCCAAAACCAAAAATTCATCATGCTCATCATCTCGATCACGCACAAAGATTTCCGGCTCTGGGGATACCAGCTGTTCGCAGGGACCACGACCTTCCACGTTTTTGTACTCGTAATCGCCCAAGGCTCGGGAAACTGCCAATGATCCATTCACTCTTTGAATCATGACGCTACCACCCGCTTTTTGAATCCTCTCTTTCTCCGCAGGTAAGACCGGCTTGTGATCCCGTGTCGAAAAGACCGGATTTCCTGATTGACATAATACAGCCCGCGAGTCGCCGCAGTTCGCGATGTAAATGTGCCTTGGAGATATAAATGCACAGACTGCAGTGGAACCAGATTTATCTGTTGTCATCTCTGGCAAGTCCCGCATTTGATCATCGAGTCGCAGGAAGCCAGAATGTATTCCTTTTATAACATCCTCTGCTTTAAATTCCTCAGTTTGCATTATTGATTCTAATAAATGTTCTGAGCTATGTGCTGACACTAATGCACCAGCATGCCCATCAAAAACTGCGAAGTAGCTCCAGTCTGAAAGGCTACCTTCCAAACCAGTTATCGCACGATGTGCATCTTCCATCTCCATCCGCCAGCCCTGCATACTGGCCACACCATACCGTAAGCCATTGCCGGCACCATGCTCGTTGTATTTGTCTGTCTTCGGTGTATCCAAAAATGCCCCCATAATATTTGTCTTATGCTTGCTCTATCAGCTGACTAATTTGTCGTTCACAGTATTATTTGACCAGCATTTTTTTATGCTCAATGTGCACGATACTTTATCTCTCTACCTAAAATATAAGAACACAGCATTGATATCCATAACATGCAAATGCAATAGATTTATATCTGTAGAAACATATTTTAAAACAGTATATAAAAACGTTTCCTTTTCATAGTTGTGGACATTGTTTATCTAAAGCTATAATTAAATGTTTTTGAAAATCACAGTTACTACTATGCAATTAAAATATATATTAAAGCTAGTAAAATATATATTAATTTGTAATAGATCATATTTTTTGCTAAGTGCCTTATGAGTGACCTAAAGATACACAACTTTATGAAAGTATACAAAACTATTAGCATTTACTAACGTGGTGTGCACGTTTCTATCATATTGCGCAAAAAAAGATATTAAAATAAGCAACGGATAAAAGCATACTTAGCATACTGATACTTCTAATCAAGAAACGAAAATCGAGATTGAATGTAATAAAAATGGCATTGAAGCAGCGTGTGAGCAATTTCCACGCTAGTAAAATAGAACGAGGCGCCAGAAAATAGATACAACTGATCGGGATAAGTTTCGACTCAGATATACTTAATATATGAAATATGAAATTACCGGTAAACTGAACGAATAAAACTTTACTGGACAAAAACAGAAGACGAGAAGAGGGAAACGGTAGAGCAAGAAATTACAGGAGATCGAGACTACGAGAACTTTGCGACACGGGATTCGGAGTAACTCTCAACTTGGCAACGCCGAATTTCGCGACTAAAATAGTTTGTTATACATTTAGTTTACGTATCCGGAAGACTTACGTGGGTCGATCACGGCCAAATATCATTATTACTCCATCCGCAAATCTACGTTTATGTGTGGCAACGCTAATCGACTCGTCTCATGTTTTTCTCAGGGCGCACGAATATCACCGTCACCATATCCCTTCGCTAGGCTCAACACACAGAACAACGGAATCGACTCGCATGAATGGCGGATACTCACTGAGCATAATTTGCGCATGCGCTGGTTATAAATAGCACCGTCAAATGGCGTCACGATAGACCAATTGCTACGTCGCATTTCCATTCGGGACCAGACGATCTATTCTACAAGCCTGTGTACTCAATTTTCAAATTTTAGAACGCTCTCTTCGGTACATTACGAATATCAATCTTTCGTCGTCGTTTTTACGACAAACAATAAACTCAAAATTAATTCTACGTCAGGTGATTAAAAACGTATATGCGAATAATAAATTTAATGAAATCTCACTTTTATTGTATCCGTTTTATTAAATGATGCCCTATCCCTTTTTATTTTATAAACTTTCAAAGAATATGTATATAAAGTATCGCATTTATAATAAATTTTGCATCATTTCTTGGGCATTTTGAAATTTCTACCTCGCTTCTATACCTAGTGGTCATATTGTCACGAAAACATCACGATTGATGCTTAGAAATCTAATCTTTGTTCATGGGTTATTAGTCCAAGCGCAAGTGATACATTGCATCTTATCTTATTAACTCTATGACTAATAGATTATGTAATCCGCGTTCCGTTTAAGTAGACATGAAATCGAATTATGAACTATTTTAAAAGTGCGGATTACGAGATTCACTCAGTAACGGCGCGCGCATCTTTATGCTCTTGAATGAAAACGTAGATGCATTCCATTCTAAAATGTAATTTCTAACGCATGCGCATAATCCAGCTCTCAATCATATTCATCCACTTTTCATTCAAATACAAACTCTCTTCCATGCCTCAATCGTCCTTCATAGTGTTTCGTCATCCTCACATTCATATAGGACGTGTGCACTATAATAGGTTCCGCGAATACTGAATGAGTTCGCAGGATCCTTTGTCATCACATAATACTCTTTAATATGTTGATAGCTAAGGCATATTTATTTCGGCAGAAATACAATAAAGAAAAGTCAATAAATTACTATTTTTAAAATAGTACTTTTTTATGAAACAGGCTGTACAAAACTCGTGCGGCGAAGCATTGACCAAATCTATTACTTATTCGTTCGGAAGCCGAGATCTCTTGGTACCATAAATTGCTTCACTATGTCATCAGTAATTTTGCTTCTTCGTTCTTGATGAGCTAATACCATAGGTTGGAGAATGTCGATTAAATGTTTTTTGAGCTCTCCAGTTAGTATCTCTCCACTAGAGTATCCCTGATAATGAAAGATTATTTTTATCATTAATATTGTGGTTGAATGGGTTTTGATTTTTTTTGTCTTGTGAATTTAATGATGTTACTTACTTTTCTGATTTGTTCTAGTTTTTCATCATCTTCTAAGAAGAACCTAAGCCATTGATAAGATATATCAATGTCACAATTGCCACCTAACTGTCTGTGTTCTTCAACAGTAGCTTGGCCACCAGAGAATGCATGTTTATTTACTTTATTTTTTATTTGCTTGGCAGTATCAGTTAGGAATATTGCTGTATTACTATCACTTGCAGACATTTTAGTCTTTGATCCCTGCAGTGCAGGAAAGAAGCTAGAGTGTAACAGCGCAGGCTTGGGAAATCCAAGTTTTGGGGCAACATCTCTAGACATTCTGAAATATGGATCTTGATCTATTGCACACGGAATTAGACATTGAACCTTTGCATTTTTAAAAATAAATGGGAAGCTGCTGGAAAATGCTGGAGCTGCTTGTGTTGGTGGAAAACTGATTTTTCCCACAGGATCACTGTCTCCAAATCCAAAAATACCTTTCACTTGATTAAAGGTTACGGATCTCTGTATTCTAATCATATTTTGATAAAAAGCTGGATTGTTTCCAATATGTTCCAAATCAGAGAATATGAAAGTTTTATCCAAATTAAATCCGCATGCTATTATGTCCTTGGCATTATTATAAGACATCTTTATCGCATCTTCAAGTTTCAGATTCTTCCAGATTGCTTTTTCATCATCAGTCAATTGAATTACCAAAGGTACATTAAAGACATCTTGTAACCATTTGCAAAACAGAAATGGAACAAGATGACCCATATGCATAGATTCTGAACTGGGACCTCTACCTGTATAAAGGTAGAACGGTTTTCCCTGCTCATATAAATTTAATACTGTATGCATGTCCCGATGAGAGAAAAATATTCCTCTACGCAAGAACTGGTGGGGCTTTTTACTAGTGATTTTTTCAAAACGTAACAGAAGTTCGTCATCGATCTTAGAGCTTCCAAATCTCTCTGAAAGAAAAGAAGATAAAATTAATATTGAATAAATATCTTCTAGTGTATCAATATCCATCCTAAATATTCATATACTTGATCAACTTACGGATAAGTTTCTCATAATCTACTCCAGTATCATTTTTACTCTCCACGCTCCAAGGTGTTACGACGTCTTCCTCATTGGTAGCACCATTAAGCGACAAACTTTGCACTTTTACTTCCTCAGCGGTCATTTTTCACATATGTTAGACGTTGGGTCGTCACAGTTCGAATCGCGCGTGTATTTGCATGAATGCAAGATGTACGTGTTTTGACACGCCGCAGTGCTTTCCTCCTAATTAGGAGGTTATGTTGCCATTGGTTGCCAATGCTGCAACCCGATCTTTGCGCATGACGAGTATACACTTACTATGCAAAAACACAGCTTTGAAAAAATTGATTTTGCGTAATCATGAATTAAATTACATCAAACTGTATATGTAGTAATATATTTTATATTTTAGTGCTGCTTACACAATGAAAATCATTCAAACAACGACTTCAAAATGATATTGAGGTATAAGAAAAATTTTAAAAATTGATATATATGTATACCACGCCAATTATTTTTATTAAAGTTTTAATGTCTAAATCTCTTTTTTTTTTGTATCACATCATTTGTCATAATATTGTAACCCTTAGATACGAAAACTTCCAATGCAGAATCTGCTTTGATCAACAATTGGATCATCGATGAGTTTGTGTAGTTGTAGCCACGGTCGGTATAGAACAACACTGCAGTTTCCGCTTTTTCCGCTGGAATTCGATAACTCAACCCAACTGCTTTGCGACGACCAAAAGAGTTAACATAAAAAAGAGGGCTAATTGAATTTCCATAAAAATTAACTTGTTGAATATTCGACAATAAGTGTCGTGTTACAAATAATATCTTTCATTATGAAAAAATATTTCTTTTTTTGTAGAAAAAGTCATTTATACAGAAACACGGCAAGATTTACTTGACTTGTTGTGACATTGCCAAATATGTACAATTAGAAGTGCAATTTACGAAGTTTATACGATATTTAGAGTACGTTATTAATGTGTCAAATTCAGGGTACTTTTTCACGTTCTAATCCATAAAATAGTAGTCTCCCAAAATGACAGTGATCACGCAGTCGAACTATGCTCGTATAAAAACATTTTATCCTTATCGTTTGAACTTCAGATTTTTCTTAGAGGGATAAGTTTACGTAGTTTGAAAGCATCGAATTCTGAATTCTTTATATTAACGTGCTCCAATAAATCGGTGAAACAAGCACGTTATTGATATATAGGCCTATGCAGTCTGAATAATTTAATTGCTTCAAATGGTTCAAAAAGTTTGCTGACAGATCGCAATATTATGAACAGGATTCTTTTTTGTGGAAATTAGGAGATTAAATAAACATAGTGTATAGTGTATCTTTCAATCGATTGAACCGCTATATATTTTTTTGGTATATACAAAAACATAATTATGTTTTTAACTACAGTACCCTCACATAATTATACGTCTACGCTCATTGATTGGGGGAGATATATTGTACGAAGAGATATAATGGAAGGTTAATTATACATATATACAATATACATACTATCACGTAATGCAAAACTTTGAATCACTCGAACCAGTTACAGGTGCTAATACTATTTAGCGAAATTCACATAAATATACTGATCTCTTCGTACGATCTGTTAATTTAACATAATTCATATAACATACGCGATGTCATGTACAAATATTTTAGTCGCGTAAAATAAAAAATTGACAAAATACGATAATACCCTTTTCTAGAATTTCGTCACTCTTAATAACATGACGAATCGAAGCTCTTTTCCTGACTTGCTTTTAATTTTGATTTTACAGCTAGTATGGCAGAGAATAATTAGAAATGGAATTTTGGATTTGAGGAATAATAAATAGGATCTCGTGTTGGAGCTTAGTTGGAAAAGCGATAAGGTAAGAGATTTCATATAGAGTTATCGCATAATATATGCGAAGACCAAAAATAGTACATTGATTTTGAATAAAAATAAAATTGCTTCTTATTGTTTGAGATAAATTAATTCCAGGCAATTCATTTCAGAGTAGACGACGTCACAGAATCAATATTCAGCGAAGGTACACGTGGCTAGTTTACCTATCATTTGGTTTGCTACTTAAAAATAAAATAGGTTTTTCATAAAAATATATTAGTTGCTGGTTCGTCAATCAATACTGAAATACGTATTTACAAAAATTTATAATCAGACGGTGCCTCGTAATCGAATCGATCATTTCTATTTTACCACTTAACTTACTTAAAGTTTTTACCCAGCTCCTTAGGAGTGACACTGGTGCGAATTACGTTTGATTCCTTATAAATCTAACAAAAATATAAATGTTCGATCAGATACAAACCGATGACACAGCATAAATCAATGTGGCGTCAGTTACAAAAAATGTAAAGCACATCATTTGATAAATGATCAGTAATTTGCTCGCCTCAAATACAGGTAATCAAAATATACAAAATTTCGAGACACCGTTTAGGTACACAAGTATACAGGTAACAGCTAAAAATGCTACAGTGGATAAAACTATAATCACATATATAATTGTTGGTGATTAACAACATTTATAAAAAGTAGCTTCTCCTTTCATTGGCATTAAAGTGATTAATAGCACGTAACTATGAAGGGAATAATTATTTGAAAAAAGAGGTATCTCGAAGCAGCTTTCATAAATTATCATCCCAGTCTTCGATTTTGAACATACAAAAGACATAATTTTACCGTTCTCCTAATATACCGTAGTCGGCAATACACGTACCATAATCTGACTAATTCCATTACGCAATTATTCACCGGGTGTTACAAAAACGTAAACTCATTACTAATGAGTCATTACTCACGATCATTCAAATTTCTAATCCCATTTCCACCTCGTTCTAAGACACTACATTGTCTGTTCCAGTTATCGACATTTGAACTTAAAGGATTGGTCCTTGCCTTCTCTCTGTTACATTAATCTTTAAGGCTGACACTTCCGTCTGCCACAGCCATTCTCAAAGAAAAAGTCATCGTGTCAATACTGGGACATTTATAAATTCAGCAGTAAAGTCTTCTGTTTCACTATTTGTCTCCAGGGAAACAAAAAGGCAATTTTCTTTTGCCAGAGGCAGGTAGACTCGTCAGCAGGTATGTAGTAGCTGCTACTATATTACAAGTCCTACAAGTAGTCGCTGGAAACTACAGATTTCCTTGGAGACGGAATTTCTTTCGACATCACTTGACACGGTTGCACTAAAGCATTATAATTAACGGATCGTTCTGTATAACGAATAGACACGACATACACGTTACGCACTGTCTTGTCACGAGTGCCGAGTTATCTCAAAATTATGTATGGTCGACAAATAATGTTTATGCAATATCTAACGCATCTCTATAGAAATTACTTCAACATGTCTTTCTGAATAAATATCTTCGTTATAATATAAGTATCATGTTCTTCCATTTAAGCGTTTAAGAAATCGATAATCCTAAGCTTACTTGCTAAGCTTATTTTAAGCGCTACGGCTACAAATATATGTATACGGTTTATTTGATGGTAGAGGCTTAGCATCCTTTGAATAATATAGTTCCGTTAAGGACACGTCGTTCTATCACAGTCCAACTTTAAACGCTCGTGATGATGATCATTGTCATGACACTTTGACAAATTATCATCTCGGCTATTTACACGTTACTTCGGAAATTGACTCGAATTCGCTACGTTGCGCTAACAGCTATAGCTTACACGCAAAAGGTGCTGATGGCTTCTGACGTCGAACTCATTATTTTCTCTACACTGAGAGAACTCTGATTAATTAAATAAAAATAACATAAATAGTTTATACATTATACAATAGGAACTGTCTCGTGAACAATGAATCTTGGATAGTTTTATAATGTTATAAAGTATATAGAAAGGATTTGTTCGAGAAAACATTTTTTTTACATTCACACCTTGCTAACTCTACTTAGTCGAATTAATGGGGCTATTCCTTTCCCTTTACAGTGTGCATAATTGATATCCATTTCGTCAGTGATTTCATTAATTAACTAGACACCCTGTAAATTGTATCCTGGCTGGCAGAAACCGATGATACTGTTTATCAAACATTGCTAAATCATGTCTCCTCATTCTGATTGTATTCTGGATCCTTTCTTAATCAAAGCATCAGACGCACAAATCGTTATACATTTTAATGAATTAACCCTCGCGATTAGGACTACTCAGCTCAGCATTACACGAGTACCCATGCAGGTTCGTTGTTGCGAAGAGGAACAATCTTTTTTGAACCATTCACATGCCTGATTTCGCCTCTTCAATAGCTCTTGTTTTTATTGTCGAATCGAGTAGTACCTAAGAATACTTAATGCATACTTATGATAAAGTGTCTTTTAAATAATATTGGAAGTAGGTAAGTCGACGTACTCGGTTGTTAAGAATTTTCAAGAGCGCCATCTTCTCTCTTTTTCTCTTTCAGTGTATTCGGTTGACAAACGTCTAGCTTTGTTCAAGTTTCTTTAATCAGTTTACGAACAGTAGTCTCGTCGTGTTTTAAAAAAATTTTTTTTTTACATCTCCAGCATCCAGTTAACATCCAAGGTATGTTTAATGGTGGATAAGCGTTTTTCATATTCTGAAGCTGGTATCTCGTTAAACTTCTTCATGCGAAGATTAAGAACCAACGTGGAAAAAACTTGGATAATAATTGCAATTTACTTTGCTGGTATCTCTTGTTATTTTTATAAGAATCTTAAATGACAGATCTATCCACGACTTTGTTATCTTTCTGAATCGTTTAGGCTTTATATAGATAATCCTTACTTTAAGGATCATAACACGATCTGGATAATTCAACCCATTGAACTTTATCCTACGGAAATGCATGGGCTTGCCAGAGGCTACTTTAAATTGCATTATATACGATCGGAAATATTATGTATTACATATAAATATATACATATATATATATATATATATATATGTATATATTTATATGTAATACATAATATTTCCGATCGTATATAATGCAATTTAAAGTAGCCTCTGGCAAGCCCATGCATTTCCGTAGGATAAAGTTCAATGGGTTGAATTATATGCATAAGTTCGTATAATATTCGAATTAATCGAGTATATCCGTGACTTCTACAAAAATGTCCATCGATCGTCGAATATATAATCAACTACGATCGAACACTGAATTTTCTTCAAGTCTCTCTTTTTTAATAATCTCTATGAGATTAAAATGAAGCGTAATTACGTGACGTAAAACTCGCGGGTGTTCGTTGCAAGATCGTTCACAGATCGATACAAGTATATTCATACAGTTCTACTAGTAATTACGTGAAAATAGGTATGGATATACGTTTATCGATTGATCGATATGAATCTAACGATATTTAATTCGATAGATTACGAAAACAAGTTCTTCAATCGCTAGCGTTAACGTTGCTTCCGAAGCACTCGGAACACGAGCGAATTTTCAATGAATTAAATGACTTTATATTTAAATATATGGCACATAATTATTTGCAATTCATTAGAAACTATCGCGTTGTTTATACTCTGACACCCATTGCTGTATCGTTGGCCATGTCTGGGACGACATCAAAAGTAGGTGTAGAGATTTCGGTTGGAGTCGGGGTTGCCAATGGCGCCAATCTTAAGTTTCTTCTGGATGGATCCTTCAGTATATAATCCTTGCCGGGTCTCACGAGAGGTCTACTTCTATGAACAGACGGCTCTAGTCTTACGATAGAGAAGGACTCCACAGGCGTGCCCTGTTTTCGGAAAACAGACTCTGTTGACTTGCTCTGAAGTTCTCTAACGGAGACCTGTGTCCTCTTTAAGTTTGTGCTCGACATGGAGGAGTGTACTGCCGGTGAAACGAGGACCTCGAGCTCCTGTGAGAAGACGTGTTCGTCACCCTCGTCAAAGGACGTGAATATATCGGAATCAGGTACCGACGGAGCACTGAAGAAGGAATCCCGTAGCGACGAGCTAAGGGCGTCAGGACACATGAATGGATCAAGGCACGTGACGTCGTTCAAGTCACTGCCGCTGGTGCAATTCTGGAAGTTATTGACTGAATAAGAGGACGGGAATCTATGGTGTTCCGTTACGGTTGATAGAACCTCTTGACTCCTCGAAGACTCCGACCATTTTGAGTCCGAGGGCCTTCGTGAACTGTACCTCGTGGAATCGTGTTCCGAGAATATTGGTTCCTGGAGCTTTGTCCTCTCGGAATTTTTAAGCAAGGCCTTCGACAACTCTTCTGGATCTACTGGAGAACTGTTGGATAGAAAATCATTGGACCAACCATTGTACAGCTTATCGTTACTCGATACCCGACTGTCACTACAATCCTCAATGTTTAGCAGAACTGATGGTATTATGGGATCAGAGTGTCTTATTGGGCTCTTTAGGTTTCGGTTGATAGGTTGCGGTCTTAATGGCTCTATCATTAGATCCGTACAAGGATTTATCGATTGGAAGCCATTCGAAGTATCTTCTTCCTGAAGAGAGTCCAGTGGTAGAGGATCCATCGGACTTGGCGGTTCCGAGTGGATTGTTGGTACCGTTAATGAATCCGGTACTCTGGATGGTTCTAGAAACCTAACGCGCGTCATGGGTTCTATAGTGTTTATGGACTCGGAATGCTTCAACATAAAAGGATTCTGTTTGGCTCGAGGTAATCGTGAAATTGGATCTACTCTTGGTTCCAAATATCGCACATTGTGCACTGGCTCTGAATAACAAAAATTAGCTAGCTTGTTTGGTGTGATAGTCATGTACTTTGACGACGGTGACGTTCTTTGCATCGGACTGGATCTTGGAGTTGATCTAACACTTTCGGGTGTTGGCAGAGATGCGACGCTCGTGTTGTGAAGTCTCAGATCTAACGCGGGACTCACGTAATCCGATGTACTGTTTAATTTAACGCGAGGCCGTACGTGACCGTTCAACTTTCTTTGGTTTTCCAGCTGACGACATTGCATCGCATGTCTGGCAAGACTATGATCGTGTCTGTTGTGATCTAAATTTTGTACAGAATATCTGTGATCGCCAGAGGTATTCCTACTTCCGGAAAATACCCTGAGATTGATCTCGGAGGCGTGGCCAGTGGCTGCTTTAATGTTAGGATCAGACATGGACGCCAGATTAGAGTTTCTTCTTTGACAGAGCACAGGGTGGTGGCAAAGAACTTCAGTCAAATCTTTTGTGTCCACCGATGGACTGTCAGCGTTAAGTACCGGATCGGACATTGTATTGAGCTGAAGAAGCTTTCTGTTTAACGTTCCGTCGCTCTTCAAGTTTTGATAGGATATAAATTTGGGGTCACTGAACTTTGGGAAATTTTTACTTGTCAATCGCTTGTGATTGAGCCGTCGCAGATGGCGAATTTTGTTGAACGTCGGGTCCAGCAAATATTTAAGATTTTTAATTTTGTCTATGTTATGATTGGAATCGATTACGTGATTTCGATCGATTATGTACTTAGGATCTAACATCTTGGTCAGGTCGTGAATGTCTTCCTCCACTATATCGCCTTGTGTACCGTCGGAGCACGACTGCTGGGCCGTGTCTCTCTCTGGAGATATGTCAGCGTGTTTGCTAGGCATCTCCAAACATCTTCGACTAGCATACAAAGTGTTTTGCTTGGCAGCGAAACAATCTTCAGCCGGGTGTCTTCGGCCATCGTTGCTGTTGTTAACCTCGGCCAGTTCCAAATTTGTATTCGATTCTCTTCGTGTAAGCGAACACCCGTAGCGGCTAGGCGTAACGCCAAACAGAGCAACAAGATCTTCTGCAATTTTACCAGCAGCGACTCGCATCTCGCCATGATGAAAAGCATAAATCCAAGGATTTGCTCCGCTGTGGGCGAGAATCGGAAGACCAAGCCAGACAACGGCCCACTCCGAGAGGATATTCGTACCGCAGAAGATGTCCAGCAACATACACGTCTAGAAGCAGAGAAAAACACGTCTCATGATATGTTATCGTTATATCAATTATACAAATACATATATGCATCCTTAGAAAATTAAAATATAACCTTTTTATACTGATACACTAGAAAGCTTTTTGTTCCAATCGGGTTACAGGTTCAAATTAAAAAATATTTTACTTATATGGAGCTTCTGTATAGGAATCAATTCCAGGTTAGCCCATCGCATACTGTGGGCAAATAATAGAACCGAATAGCAAATACAATCCTAAAATGGTTCCTACACTCTTCTTGGAAATTCCTTCATAAAGTATTCATAATTTAAAAGTTCAACCGGATCCATAGAAAAAATAACTACCGTCTGAAGTCACGTACCATTTGAAATGCACGTAGCCCAGCGGAAACTTCGCGGATAAGGGTGAAAAAGTCACACACGCGATCGAATAATTCTCTAGGGAGAATTTTTTACATGTGAATAAACTTCTTGCCGGGTTATTTATTATGTGAATTGCTAGGGTACCCTCGTCTAAAAACAGGATATTACACTAAAAACAACTTCGAATCTCAAACTTCAGGATTCATTCAGAATTATAACGTGGACCATGAAGGTCTTAAGAAAAATTGAAAGACATTTTGATATTGATTTTCTTTATACATATGTCGAATAAAATTCTTTCTTCGATTGATTCCATATTTCTACATATCGCACCAAGTAGTAACGTTACATGTGATATACTTTGACTCTACTTTGAATACATATAATTGTACATAGCATTAGGTTTATTTAGAGGTTTTAGATATCATCAAACGTTTGTGGCAAAACAACATGGCTGTGACGCCGCCGGTTAGAAACGTTTATGTAAAATGGATTTGTGGTTGAATTCACATGGAGTGCCAATAAATTGCGTCTCACCGTATTAAACTTCTACGCCGTTACACTTTTTTGCCCTTGCGCTTCAGTAATTTGCTCCCTTCAGACAATACCTGACAGACGAATCAAGAAAGGAGAGTGCTTTTACCACGGAATATTTGAATGGACATTATTGCACTTTTTTTTCTATCTCGTACGACGCAACCAGACAAGGTAGCTTTAAATTCGACAAGTATAAAGAAATGTGTTTTGCTTATGTGTATTGTTATTTTTTTATAATAGTTGATAGAACAATTTAACTATCATTGAATGCCCTATCATACACCTTTACCTTTAATATCATAAATTTACATATATCACAGACTGTGCCAGCACCCATCTTACGTTATTTCCTGGATTCACGCGTGTCATAGACTTATTTATATTTACGATTCAGTGAAGTTTCTTGAGCCTATAATGAAATATTAATATAATAGATTGACTGAATCTTACTATCAAATACATATATAATATTAAATTTATAAATCTGTATATGTGCTGCACCTTATATATTTGTATGTTACATATATATATTCGCAAACCACCCTGGCTATCGGCCAAATGAGTCTCCTCGCAATATATCACGCGGTATCTCTCCACACTAAGCTACATTAGACCTTATTAAAAGTTTTTCAAGAGCGGAGATTTTGCGCCGTGATTATCAGTAACGCTTAAACTTTCTCATTGGCAAGATGAGAATAAGTGGAGAAAGTGCAATAACTGACTTGAAGATTTCTTCCTTACGTCTACAGGATCTTCATCCCCGTTGATTCTGGGATTAAAAAGATTTTTGTTATCGATAAATTATTCAAGTTTACTTTACTTTTATACGATACCATGAGAATGTATCATTTTTATATTTTCTATAATAAGGATCAATGCCCTCTGTTATCTTCTATCAAGTTCCTCCCTTATACGCCATTGTCGTAAATAAATTGCGTCTGTCATCGTAAACAATGAAAATTATCGTCGTTATGGACATCCTTGGGGAATAGGAATCGTGGCAATATGCAATATTACTCTCTCGACCGTTGCACGACTATCTCGGGATTTCGGTCTGCTTACGTAGTACGAGCACGAGGTATTCTTGAAAGAAGTTTAAAAAAAAAGGCAAAAAAAATGTTCATACAAAAAATTACATCTATTCGGCAGTGCAAAAACCCAGACAACACATATGTCCGAAAGTCATCCTTAAGATGTCTTATAAGACGTTATGCGTTGCCCGGGAACTCGGCGCCATATTGTTATCTGCTGAAAACTTTTGTAGACCCTACTTTCATAAAATATATCAGCCACGTCGAAAAAACTTATAGTATCTGCCCATATATTATACCTACATACATACATACTCTATATATATCTTACAGGTGAATCTGAATATTCTACGATTCGATTACCCTAAGTTCCCACTTTTCGTCGAGTGTCGCAAAAACTGCTATTTTCTGTCAGACGAAGGGTTGTCTAAGGGTTAGCAACTAGTTCTATAGCCAATTTAAGAAACTACGGCAGGTCTTACGAGGCTCCTTCGGGCAGCTTCTACATAATGGAGACGATACTCACTTGGAACGGAAGCCAGAGTATGAGAAATGCTCCCACGGTGACTGCCAATGTCTGCCCGTAACGCGGAAGCGTCAGTGTCTGCGTTTGATGTCGAAACGATAGCTCGACCGTGTAAATGGCACGTGCATGCGCACGTGCAACCAAGTAGACGTACATATAACAGCCGAGTAACACGAGTGCACTTGGCGCCCAAACAGCCACTACCAGGAACACCCTGACAGGGGGTGAGACAGCTGCACCGAAACGGCAACTTCCGCTGAAGCAGATAAAAGTTCGTTCGCTTTTAGCGACAGGCACTCTAAAGAGTTTGGACTGCTGCAAGATAGAACAGACTTAAAGATTATAGTAGTACACGAGTTCAGTGAGAATACATAGGTGATACGACGATTTATATATGAATAATTGTAATACGAATTATATAGATGTTATATGGATAGCGGATTAACGGAGATCGAGATGGGGCAATGATTGAATTACGTCATACGTTTTTAATTTTAATTATTATTAATCTGGGAATTATGTATAAGATTATCCGTATGGTCGATGATACTTATTAGGACGTTATGTAAGTCACTGGTATGTCGGAGCCTTACGTATTTTTCATTTATCTCATTATTAAGCAGTTCATTTATTTTGATCAATAATTAAAATTCATTTTACTTGATATTTGCTTCTGAGTGCCTTGACATCGGGCAGTCCCGATACTTTAATTCATCGTGGCTCTTATACGCGGAAACCAAATCTTTTCCTTTTCTACTTCTGCTCGCCTTATTGATTTTCAATAAGCAGAGGACGGTATTAGGGCATCTCTTTGTTACCTACGAAAAGGAAGCAGCGATAGATTCGGACTGATTAATGTTTATTGTAGTCTTAGTATCTGAGAATGTTCTTAACTTAGAAACGAAGTTACGGCGACGGCCGTTCTAGGTAATAATCGATTATAATTTATTTTGGAGGTCATTGCAATTTAATTTCCGTTTTGCTATCGCGAGTAACATCCGAATAATTAATTCAATCTTTTCAAAGGGTTTCATCAATTGTTCCCATAATAGATTCACGTTATTTCACGTTATTCCAAATTGCAAACGGATTATAATGAAGTTCAATCAAGAAAATACATTTACTACGTATCCTGCACTTCTTTGTTTTCAGGGTGAAGTATGGTATTTTTAAGTAATCTTTATCACACCAATACTGAAAATTAATAATTTCTATTTGATCTTAAAAAAATTAACAGAAATATATTTAATTATTCACTGTATTAAAAACAGTCTTATAAACTCCTATTCCTCCTCCTGATAACTCCTATTCAGTCTTAAATACCCTATTCTACACCCGTAATGACTATCGATTCATGCGATCGTGGTTGCTCTTAGCAGTTATACGTTATAAATGAAATTACAGGTAATGACTATGAAGAAACACATGAAAAATATTATAGAGTTTAGATAATTCAATTAAATCAATATCCACGATGATTAATCATTATCGTGCCAAATAGTCAGATATTAGTGTACAATCTCTCTATATGTCTTACCCCCACCCCCCACCCCCACCCCACGATCTGTATATTATTTCCTCCCGTTAAAATATGATTGAATTCACATTTCAGTGCTATCCACTTTTTGTAACTAGTCTAGTAAGTTTTCCCTCGATAATGCGCGCTGGAATGAAACTCTCTCGGTTGATTGGCCTTTTCCGTTCTTCAAGCCAGCAGCGAACTCGAGAGAATGTAGGTGGGTAGGAAGTTTTTATAGAATACCTAGATAAGCAGCGAAGTAAAGGAAAAGAAAAAAAAAGGGTCCGAAAAGAGAGAGGAAAGAAAAAATGGAGTTGGTATTTCAGTCTATTCTGTTATCGAAATGTTTTTTTTTTTTTTTTTTTTTTTTTTTTTTTTTTTTTTTTTTTTTTTTTTTTTTTTTTTTTTTTTTGTTATTTCCAATATTATTTGACTATTGTCGCTTACGTTTAAAAAACTTAAAAATAACTTTCTTTTGTATGTTCAACTCCTGTTATTTTTACTGTACCTTATACTATATAACATGTCGTCGTCTCGAGTTTCCGGTTCTTAATTTTTTCTACGCGCCACGTGTTACGTTCAGCTATACCAATATTGCCTCGAGACTAAAATTGATTGTTTTTCGTTTCTACGAAAACTGGAAAAAGTTATCTCTTTATATAGACGCGAGCCTTGGTACAGTAAAGGTCTCTGAATAATTTTCAAAATTTCTGAAAGACAAACAAAACGCGTTAGCAAATATTAAATATGTTAGAATTTTGTGATATTACATGGATATATACACAACTGTATGATAAATCAATGCTAAGTCATATACGTATAGTAAACTGTTATCAATATTAGAGATAAAGAATTTCTATAAAGAAAAATCATATTTTCATAAAACTTTTAAGACTACGAATATATCAATCGAAATTTAACAAATAATCTGTAATGGTAATGCCATATGAATTTTCAGCATGATTATCGAAAGAGTTTGGTAAGAGTATAACAAGTTGCATATAAGAACAGATTCTATTGTAGTACAGTAGACAAGTAGGTGCAGCCAAACTTCTAGGCAAGCTAGAAACTTCATTTTTTTCGATCTCTCAATAAAACAAATTGAACACGTGGACCTATCATATACGATTCCAAAGAAAAATATGTAATATGGATACAACTATCGATGCGAATATTGGAAGTTTATTATTATTAGAAATAAATCAGAAAGCTATAGTATCTGAAATTGATATACGCCTGTTTGTAAGTACAATACGGAAAAGCCAATTAACACTATAATACATAATGGCAGTTGCGTAAAGTTCGCCATTATTTCGACCAATCGAAAATAAGCCAAATAATCTTCAAAGATACGTCTACATGAAATAAACTAATGACGTCCATACGTTTCCCATATGTTACGCATTATGTAACAATAATATGGAAAAGGTCTGTTTTTTATGGCGTGGACAAGGTTCGCTTAGGACAAAGGTTACTTATGTATATCGTACCAATAAATATCGGAGAAAAAAATACAAAATATTAAACACGGTATAATACAATTATTGATAAAATTACAAATATTTTAATATTTTTTTTTTAATGCAGTCATTAATCTGCTGTCAAAATTTAATTTCAAATTAATATGAAATCTTTCACATGGGAATTGTATTGAAATTGTATTACGTAAAATTTCACACACTGATGGAACTTAATGAAGACATAGAAATGTCTTGGTAGAAATCTGCCTTTATCAATTTAGTATTTGCTTTGGGTTTGTCTGAAGACATGATTTCCAGAATACAGAGTGGTCCATTGTGTGAATAGACTTGAATAATTCTTTTAATAAGAGACCTTATAGTACGAGAAGGTATTTGTTTTTTAATGGAACATTTTTTCCCTTATTCTCCGGTTTCCCATATACCTTTATTATTCTCTTATCTTTCTTCTTTATGATACAAGAATATGGTAGCTCTCTGGTAATGACTTACGATTATCTATAAAGTCTCATATGTCGTCCCCATGTATTTATATATATACACCGAATCCTTGCACTACCAAGATACATACGCATAGTAAAACCAGATGGCTGTGAGCAGTCTCTGACTTTTACCACGTGGCAATAAGGCGTAGCAAAGTGTCGGAAAGTTCTTTTGTAACGTTCGTTCCTTGTCCTTTCCCTCTTTTATTTTTCTTCTCCTCGTTCGGCTCATCCGTTATTAAATTTGTTCAGTTATCACGGGCGTCAGGAATAACGTAAATAAAAGACTTGAAAGGAGGCGAAAGCGCCAGATACAAGATGCAAGAATTGCCTGAACCTAATATATATTCGAAGAGGCGTATTAACATGAGATGAATGCGAAATGGTAACATTTCGAACGACTTTTCCTTTTGCCATATCTTGTTATTTCTTCCTGGATAACTCGACAGGAACACGAGGGGTGCGCCGATTCAAAATTCGCGATTTTTCATAAGGGGAAAATTTAATTTGCTTCAGGCGTCATAGCGATAACTGCGAATACGAATCAACTGGGACGTTTTTGACTTCCTTTTACTATGCATTGTTAAAAATCTTGACAATACGTTTGGTTTGGACGTCTCGGGGCTATAGAATTATATTTTTTCCGAGTTCGTGCTATACTGATATTCTTTGAATTCCCTAGAATAGCCGTGAGGCACCTGTCCTCGACATACAAAAGGTCCTGAACCGTGACTTGTGATAATAATTGAAAATTGAAATTGTAAAGAATATTATTCAGTGGGACAACTAGAAAAGTCATTCTGT
The DNA here is from genome assembly GCF_000341935.2 of Cephus cinctus. Classification (NCBI taxonomy): domain Eukaryota; kingdom Metazoa; phylum Arthropoda; class Insecta; order Hymenoptera; family Cephidae; genus Cephus; species Cephus cinctus. The sequence goes on along the minus strand of NW_014332956.1, from coordinate 1,249,111 downwards.
ATGTGTATTTCAGGCACGTACAGATACATATATGTATACAGTGTAAGTTTTCCTAGGCTCCGAATCAAGGAGGAGCCGCCGTACGTACTGAACGCGCTTTTCCCTATCAGATTAGTCCCACCATCCGGTTAAAGTAGGATTGGCACTTACATGCTTACAATTATGCAGCATTGAGAGGAAATACCTACGTACGGTGTTTTTGATATCGTATTATAAACACGTGAGGCTACTGATGCGTACGTTAGTTTTTTATTCGAATAGTTTACTCGATTCTCTGTCGATAATCGACAGTGACTTCTTATCAATGGTTCACTTACATAGTGATTGGTATTCGTCGTGTGCCAATCCTACCGTAGGATGAGACTGAACTGTTTAAAGAAAAGGGAGCCTAATACATACGGAGGCCCCTCAAAAATTCTGAGCGTAAGACGACTCACCATGTATATAAAAATATTCGACTATTGAGCTTGTATGAATTTCAAGAGATATATTCAGATCAAGAGATACATTAATAATTTCCAAAAAAAAACCTATAACCGTTATAGCATAGACTTTGCTATCATGAAGTATATTGCAATTTGATCTTGTTACTTTTAAGTTTGGACTTCATTTCCATATGCCTTACGGGAGCATCTAATACATACAGAATAAATATATTGTTCGGTCATGTTTATTAAGCCTAGTATTTATCGTTGCTTGGTTAAGCAATCTCCATAGAAAGATCCGGGATAAAAATACTTTGCAATAATAGGAATTGATGTGAGAAAAAAGCCGTCCTTTCCATTTACCTCATTTTCCTTCCATTTCATATAAAATCCGCGTAGCAGTCAAGCTACTGGGGTCTTTTATAATTGGTTGGGACTGTATCCTTAGGGGGTTCCCCGTCTTCTGTGCTTATGAGGTATCATCGTAACTTTTCCGACTGAAATAACAAGCTAGACTCCTAGGGTGTGCAGTAAGTATGAGAAAAATGTAGGCCGAAACGTAATTTTTTTTTTATTTAGAAATAGTTTTTAACTATTGTTTCAATTTGGTTCTTCAACTGAAGTTATAGGAAGTGTACAGTGAAAAAGATCGAAATGCACCAGGCATAAGAACGTCGTCAGAAGTCTAATGGAGTCCGTGTGAAGTAGCGATAAACTTTTGTACCCAGCAAAGAGGTTGAAAAAGGAATATTGAGCGCGAGATCAAACTCATTATTTACGTTTACAAAGAACCAATCATGATTTATTGTAATTTTACTTGATTCAAATGACCGTGGAAAGTAAACAAACTCGAGAAAAGAAGCTGTTCAGGTACGCAACGGTATGCTTTACGTTACATTGATTCGCTTTTCAAGGGGGTTGTGGATCTTTATTCAGTCGTTTGTTTATGGAAGGATAAGGGTGTAATGAATTCGGGGTGAAGAAAATGTAAACCAAGGATAATACGAGGTTGAGTATTTCCAGAAACCGATTTCGCAGTAACAGTATCTACAGCTGTGCCTTAATGTAAATTTGATAAAATTAATAATTAATCGGTATTTACGTTCTGTATATTTTTCAAAAGGCAGCCATTCAAATTTCCCGCAAATTACTTTACACGCATTTACTTTACATATGGAAACTCCAGAAGGATTTATCTTTGCCAATTGTCGAAATTCGTGGGAAAAGCTTTTTTTTTTCTATCGCGAACAAAGTCTGCATCACATTTCTTTCTATGAATGCTGAAAGGGTGTTTCAGTATGGCGACGTACTCGTGACGCATTGACGCGAACACGCGCTTCTATTTACACATGGAGCCACGCTTCGACGGTGACTTTGATGTTTAAAGTGTCTCGCAGTACCGTCGGGTAGTCGGTTTAAATTCCATGGAATCGTATTATCGAACCGTATTCTTCGACGGTATGTTTGAGAAACGTGACGGCAAACTGATACGGCTCCACCAATTTCCGGTTACTTCCTAAGTCTCTTAAGACCATTACTTGTCAATCTGGATTTGTTCGACAATCGGCTTTGTCAGTTATACATACATATTGAGATATAATTAAATAAAAATTAAGTTACTACGAGCAAGTGATTTCGATCTCCCTGATCTGAAAATTTAATCAATCACTTGAAGCTCAAGCCAAACTTTCGAAAGTAGCTGGATCCACACTTTTCAATCGTTCGAACATAACCTAGAAATAAAAATGCATAAGACAGAATGCCAAGATACATTCCTTGTGCCAAATTTCCTTAAAATTTTTTGTCTACCTTATCTTTTCGACTTTCTGAAGGTTTGCACAAGAAACAAATTCGTCCCTTCGTTTATTCTAGATGAGATAGTGATGAAAGATTAAAAAAAAGAGTTGTTATATCTATACCTGTGCGGTTGCGTAATCCCCATTATCTGTGCGTAGATCAAAGGTGAAAGTCCTACGGCGATGGCGTATATCCAAAAAACAGCAATGTACTTCTCTACACTGCTGTGGGTAATTATGTTCTTGTATCGCAATGGTTGCGCAAGGGACGTCAGTCTGTCAACAGCAATGGCTACTGTTACAAGGACACTCACGCTACAGAGAGCGATTACAATGCAGTAGGGTGCGATGCACAGGGTTGAGACGCCGTTCTCAGGCAACCCCGAGAGTTCGAGATGCATTCCAAAAGGCATAAAGACCCCAACCTGTTGAGTAGAAAGATTGCCTTTTATTTCACCAACAAGAGAAAACTCTTCTACAAGGAGGATCGTGACTATGCAAACTCACCCCAAAGTCACTAATAGCCAGGGACGCCAGTAGACAATTGGAAGCTGTTCTCAACCGCTTGTATCTGTAGAATGCTGCGAGTATTATGGAGTTTTCGCTGACTGTAACTGGCGATAGAATGAAGACTATGGAAACTGCCAGTACCACTGACACTGGACTCACTTCCAACCTTGTATCCACTCTCGTCACTGTCGGCATCAGACTGGTAGTGAAATCCCCCACAACGGAGGGCGACAGTGCTTTCGTGGCCAGAGTAGACATGATCTTTGAACACCGACGTTTTGACTATATCCAAGTACTCTGCCTTCGCCACTTTAACGCTCTCGTATTTAGGTTATGTTTTGCTCGTGAGCCAGACGTCCGTAACGTGATATTGCCCCTATCATATTTTCAGTTTTCAGCCCTCGAGCTCACTGAACCCGTACAATTTTTTTAATACATTTTTTTACACGCCAAAGGAATCCCGATGGTTTCACGGGTGAGATACGTTCGTTAAGTCTGGAAAAAAAAAATAAAAAAAAATAAGAGAAATTAATTCGAGTTCTTTAATTTTATATATGTAGGAGGTGGGCTGATTAATACTTTTGATACCTCGAGATGAAGTATTTTGTATTATTCGTAAATGGAATGATAAACGGGAAGAGTGGCACTGGCTTTACGAGTTGTTTACGGAATTAATTTCAAGAAGATGAGTAAAATTTCAATTAAAACTTCAGCCAAGTTCACGAACCCGCCGGATCCTCTCTAATGTCCCGTTGTATTCTCAGCAATTATTTTCATAATAAGACTGATGCTATTACGGCCAAATGTCGCTTAATCGCGTCTTCGCATTGCGGTAAGACGAGGCAAGACGCACGAGGACCGCCATACTGTACTTAAGTTATTAGTTGTTTATGGTCGAGACGTTTTAAAGTTTTTTCTAATACGTCTGCATCCAAGTATAAACTTTGTCAACAAGTAATGATCCAATGGAAAATTTTTAACAACTGAATTTTCTATTTCGTAGCAAAGAAAATTTAGTCTCGTTGTAGACGGATAAAAAAATATACAAATTATAACTCATTTCGTATGCCAGGATAATTAACTATAAAATTCTTAAAATCCACACGGTTGCCCATCGTTCATTTTTACGTACCCTTTAATTTTAATCAGCAACCATCATTCTGAAGATACACTGTAAACCGTTTCGCTCGTGTAGCTGATACTGAGTCGGTTCCTCGAATAACACAAGTTGACAGAAAAAAAATAGCTGGTTCTTCTTTTCCAGATAATCGTTGACGCGATGAAAAATCGTAGACTGAAACGCAAGACGTCGTGACGTCGAGGAGTCCGCCGGAAACTACTTAATTGGGTTGAGTTACAGCCTTGGCCGCATTCTTCTTTTCCTCGTTTTTTTCTTCTTTTGCTTCCTGCATTTGCCCCGGGAGTTTCTTATTTTCGCAAAGTCTTCGGCGCTTCTTGTATTCTGAAACAATTGACACGAGATACACCGTCAGTTCAATATCGATATCCGGTATTTACATTGTTATCAAAGACTATTGGAATTTAAATCGACGTATCAAAATCTTTGATTGTCTCATTCGACTTGGTCATTATTCAAGACCCACATTTAAATTCCCAACGACACACGCAAGGTAAGCACGTGCGAATAATAATTACAAAAAAACCCCCCAGAGAGTAAAGTCCATTAGCCGATCGAAAGCCTGCGAATCGAAAGAATTTAATTTACACCCCGTTTGTCACTCGAGTAAATAGTCTTGACGTGTTGTAAGTAAAGAGGGGTTGATCCGAACTCTACTATAGGGCTTAAAAGGCCAGCACCGCATTCTGCCCATGTTCCCGCGGAAGGACTGTGCGTTTCCCATGTGCGAAAGGTCACTCAAAAGATTATAGAGTTTCTTCTTCGTCACTGATATTAAAGCATTAACGCAGGCTGAAAAACTTGCAGTGCTCTTGCGTACGCGCCCTAACGATTACAATTCTCGTACGTTAAACCCGGTAGTTGAAAGATTTCGTAAGAATTGATCTCCGCACAGCTGACTTTGACAATTTTGAATTCATGCGGATACATGCGAAACGAATGGGTCAACAAATGTCTCCCCATGAATTTCCACGTTGGATTCCTGCTCTCGCGCTCCTTTGCATTGACGCTCGAGTTACGTAAGGAAGAAATTTGAAAAATAAAGAAAAGAAAAAATTGAATTACTTCGTCAGCCGCCTTTTATTTCTTTTGCGCATTTCTCTTACAAAGGTAACCTCCGTTGTTTAGACAACGGGTGTTACAGCATCGTGTAAACTTCGCACATCGGCCACATCCGAGATAGGGAGGACATTTTCTTTCCAGAAACCAGACAATATCCTGTCCTACTTTTATCTTGTTTATCCTTTTCCGTCTTTCTCATTAAATTCCTCCATCTTATTCCGTCTCTCCTACCGTGCCTTGTTCTCGCTCTTATCCGTAGTCTGTCTCACGGTATAGACTGGTAGTCAACGGTAGAAGGTGAGCTCTCCGCTTTTAGTTTTTACGATACGACCTACAGTCGCGGAAAACCCACAGGGAATGGAACTGCTAACTACACGCTAGACTGACATTATCAACAGCGATGTATTGTCGTAACGATTATCATTAGTGTCGACCACTTCTTAAAGCCTCTTGAAGAATCCACTACGTGCCCAGCCGAGAGTTTCGCGTATTACGTACATGCGTATACTATACAGTATAATATATACACCGTATGTATAGTTTGATAAATTTAATTTGCCACGGGGCTCGATTATTAATCAATTTACAGGTTATATTGCTGCTCACGTATGAGCAGTTATAACCTGGTAGTACCTATTCACGTTCTCTGGAGTATCGAGCAGAAGATGCCCAACGGCAATTGTTTGGATACCGTTTGAATTTGTTACCCGCGCAGTTGCCACGTTCCCATATTTTCAAACATTGGCAAAACGTACAGTCGGCTAGGTGGTGGTTACTGGTTATTCATATTGACGCTATGTACCATTCGAACATTTTTTTTATTAATCAAGGAACGACCATAAAGTTTTATAGCACGAATTTCGTCTGGCATTCCGCGATAGATTTTCGGCCGATATTTCTCGATAAGCAAAGGGCAACAGCTGTCAGACGCGTCGAAGGGGAGAAAAAGAGAGAAAAAAATGGCAGATTGCTTTGCCTTTGAGTAAATTTTGTATATTCAATAGATTACGAATGCTTTTGAATCTGGTATTTATTGGAACCCCTGTATATTTATTCTCATAATTTACGATAGGTATATGTCTATCTACCTATACTTACAGCTGTTTTTTTTTTTCCTGAAACTGTAAGTCATCAGGATGCCAAATCAAATTTAAAGTGTTTCCCGCGCGATTCCATTAAATCCAGTTTCCAAGCCGTTTGCGGCGTCGTGTTCAGCCTTCCGTCGCAAACACGCCCGTATAGTTACATAGCTGGGGCACGTCCAGAATGCCTGGCTGAGCGACTTTGTTCTTTTTCTAACCTAATCTTACGACGTAGTTAGGACAGAGATGAAAGTCGTCTGTACGGATATTCTGGAACCTACCCCTCTACACGTTTACGGGGTAGAGAAAGGGACAGGGAGTTTCAAAAGAATTGAGACTACCACTGATAACCATAATAGGGGCGCGTAACAGCGCCACACGTTCCATAAATTTCCGTCAGAGGGACGATCGGTTGTCAAACGATATTCGATGGTAACAGTTACCGAAGGACGATCAGTCTTCTTCTATTATCCCTGCCTCTAAATAGTTCAAGGGCAGTCGAGCGTAAAGTTCAGGAAAAAGTAATTAAAGCTTTGGGTGTAACAGCTTTCAAAGGTTTTTCTTCGTCAGTGGCTGAGAAGTTGGACGCAGAGTTTTCTAATTTTGACACATTCTGATATACAAAAGTCCACGGGACTAGAGGAGGAACGATGACAATTGAGGGGATTCAAAATTTTCGTTAAATAACTTTCGACAATGAGATTTCGTCGTTTGCTTATCTAATAGCGATACGACGTCACATAGAGTCAAGGTATGATATTTTTATGTTATAACTAAAGTATACGGGGTGGCGTTTTAACGAAAATTAAACAGTAAAAGTTTTACTCTGCTCGTACCACAGCCGATACTATTTATGGTTCGATTATAAACAGACCGGGAAAGCGTTGTGTCTCAGACTTCATTATTGTATATATATTTTATATAGAGTAACCTACTTTTTTTTCTATGGTCTTAACCATGCTCAATTGCCTCTGATTAGGTTCACAGACCCCGTGACATCTGGTTACACTAAAACGAATTAAACGTTTTCTCCTACTTATCCACAGCCTTAATATCCGTAAACCCATGTAAATACGAGGACTCTACCAGCGCGATAACAATTTCGGTATAATCTCTAGCGGCAAAGTGGGAAAAGGATAGATGACGTCTGCTGGGCCATTAATGGACACGTGAGATATAATATCAGCCCAGGGTGACTTGGTCTTGGTATCAAATGATCCCGACGGTATAAATTTTCGTGATATCAGTCATCTTACGAGCCATGGCATTTGCATATCGAAATACCATTATCGATCGAGTTGATCAAATTGATCGGAAAATTAATGACGTAATATAATTTTAGATCGAGATGAGCTTGAAGATTCTTAAATACTTCAAATTTCCATATCCTCCACGCATTTACGTTTACACGCTACGTTATCACGCGGGTAAAAGTCCTCGATCGATTGAATGTGAATATCAAAGATATCATACGAACAAGAGTATCGGGTCGGAATAAATTTCATATTCCGCGAGAACAAAGTCGGCGAAGAAAATACTACTCTATCGATGAAAAAAGTCGAAGCGAAAGGTGCGTAGGATCGTTGAATGATACTTGGGCTCGATACTTGACAATTGGATGTCAAGCCGGGCTATACTTAGAATAATAATACTTTTACTTAGAATTCCTTCTGTTTCAGGCGTCTGCGACGATAATGTTTTTTGCAGGTGGGCGTCCACTTCCCGTGACGGATACGACGACGTCCTTGGAATACCAATGGCCATCTTTTTCTTCGACAACTTTACGCACTGCAGTCAACCCTTATCGTGGCCTTCTCCACCCTGGCGAGATCAAGATTCGTTACCATGTTGGAATATAGATGACACCGTGCATAGGGACCCATGACAGAGCGTGTAAATGGAAATTAACGGACGGACCCCCCAACACGACGAAACGAGGAGGGTCTGCCAATTTGAATTATTTCGTGCTTGATTCGAAGTTTCGTATAACGAGACAAGGGATTGGATATTTGAATTTCAATGACGGTAATAATTTTCTTCCTTTTTTTTGTTCCTTTTTTTTCGCACCCCGTCACCCAACCCCGTCGGTCGTATTATATGCCCGGAACGCTATTCCGCTTGGAGGTCATTCAACACACGTCGTAAATTGTGACATCGTATTGGGTTGAAACGGGGTGGAAGATATTCTGGTACTAGGACAAATAAGGGTGTATGCGAATCCCGTGCTTCTTGAATCACGTCATACGTATCAGTGTATACCGATCGGTGAGATGAATATTCATATCAGCTGATGCATTGTTGATTAATTCACATTTACCATGTAAATACGCAACCAGGTGATCCTTTAATTCAATTCGACCGAAATGCTCGCTGCTATACTGCCGTTTCAATTTTTCACGGTTAACCACCAAGCGTGCAGGGTATTCCGTGCGACTTCATTTCCCTGGCGCATGAACACTTTCAGTATCGTTTTTCTTCGAAAGAAGTAAACTCAGGAAATGAGAGTGAGACTCCTATGAGGTTGCGTAAGTGGAGCACAGATTTTCAAGAAATAATAATCCTTTGCGCTTTTCCATAAAAGACCAAACGGCGACAGCACGAGTCATAAAAAGTTCAAAATGTTTCTTTTCAAGTTTTTCATTCAAATTCGATACTCTGTCTAAAGTCACGGTGAAAATACGATAAAAAATATCGTGGGATATGAAGCGTAATCGTACTTTCGTGTGCTCTGATCAGTCGTACGAAGACCAGTGACGTCATAGGTAGCAATGAAAAAATTTTGATAATCACTGTATATCAAATTTTCAGTGTAACCTCACCTGGTGTAGTTTTTTTTTTTTAATTCTTTTGTTCTCTATAAAATGCCCATAAAAAGGTCTGTTATGTACGGCGAACGTTTTCGTCTTTGCGTACTCGAACTTTGTCGTGTCAAGGCTCGTACATCCGAAAGACTTTTTCTTTGTGAGAAGTCGCGAAAATGGCTGTGGGAAATATTATCTGAACGAGGACTGTTGACTCGAGAAAGGAACTAGAAGGCTGTCAGGATGAGATTTCAGGTTGAGATATACGTGTGATCGATCGGCTGGATACCAACGAAATTGGATACCGATATGTTGCACGAAGAGTTTCTGCTAATGGTAACAAGGATATTTCTTTATTGCAAATGCCATCTATAAGCAATTGGGTCAATATGAGATTTCCTCAAGGTGGATGACTGACTTCATATCAATATTAACGTATTATACATATATATATTTATAAAGAGGGCGTGGGAGTGGTAAGCAGTTTAGTTGCATTAAAATCTTATCACTTAACGTCTTGAATGGCAATAGCATGGCCAACGCTCAAGTTAAACGTGAATTAAGATTTAGAGGGTCGGGTTAATGAGTTGAGCCTAGGGTTGAAACTTCCTAGTTAACATCCCCTTAGAATTACGTATCAACGACCTTTCACCGTGGTTCTCGGAGACTTTCAAGGAACCTGTCAGATATCATTTGTGCGACACACAGCTGCTTTTAACGCATTTCAACATCCCCTTCAGGCGTCAGGTGAACTCATATAATTTTCCCTTAAATTGACGTAAGAAGTATTAGTTACGAATTTCACGAAGCTTGTTCGTATACTCTATAAAGTTTATATACGGACAGGTGTGAAATATAGTTAATATTTTCCCATGAACATTGCTACCAGTAATTTATCGTTCGAATTACATTTTAACAGTCTTAAATCAATTTAAGACTCCTATACCTAAACTCTCGCTTTCCCTATCAAATATACTGTAAATTCATGACCACCCAGATTCAAGGTGTAATCGTGATAGCGTATTAGCTGAAGGTACCTCTAGCTCGAGAAACGATATGACAGAGGCAAGAGTATGAACTTATCTTTAGTCTTATCGCGAATTTAATGGCAATAGAAAAAAAAATGCTGACATAACAATCCAAAGTTCTCTTAACGAACAGAAAGAAAAGAAAAAGTAGAAAAGAGAATGTACCACATGTTCGGCCCTGACGGCGCCTTGGAGGACAGATTCGGTTTTCATACTTAAGGGTGTTTGGACCAGCGAGGTACTTCGACAGATATGTCTGGTACATGTCAACAAATTTTATGAGACTCGAAAAGAACTGCAAGTCTTCGCTGACTAGCCAGCGCCCTTTTTCCGTGCATTGCGTAAACACAAAAACCGAAGGCCTTTGTCCATGGCAATTTCAAACACAGGGCCTTATTCCAAGAAAGGGTCTAGGCATGGCATGCAGAGGACTAACCTCTCCCATGTTCCTAAAAATTTCGTCCACGAGTATCTTTTGAAATTTGGTATAGAGTCAGTTACACTTCAGCTTCCCCTAAGAACAGATCACTGTACAAACAATAAGTTAAAAAAAGAAATAGATCAAACCAATCAAATAATCATTCCAAATTGGTTGTCATCGTCATTAAATTTAAACCAGTTGGCGGAGTTCACGTTCCTCTTCCGACGCAATTTTACACCACACAAAAATTTTTTATATTGAAACGCTGTGGTATTTTTTTTTTTTTTTTCAATACGAAGGGCGGCCAGACAATTATTAATGTCAGCAGTCACTTTAGCCTATCTCTCAAGGACAATTCAAATTCAGATAAAGCTACGCCCGTGATCCTGTGGGTGATCTATATTCATAAGTCCCACGGATATAACGGGCGACCGGCGTATAGGCTAATGTCACGTAATTATTCAACGCTACTGAAAACTGGCCACGTGACCACTCGCCAAGGAGTTGACTGAAGTACGTAGGCGTTATTAATGACTCTGGCAACGGTACGTGTAATTAGATTAAAAATGACTTGGTCGTAGGCGCGACACTCGACGAATTCTAATATAAATTAACATTACCCAAGTCCTCGCGTTCTTTTCTGCTTCGCCAAATCATTAGGAACCCAAGTGCAATTGCTATATGGGCTGGAGCCGGTATAAAAGCTTGACGTGCTATGCTTGTTTTATTGACGTTTGAATTACTTCAAGATCACTCGTCTTAATATCAATTGTTCAACCCTTTACGTACTGCGGACTAGACGCTGGTCGTGGAACATAATTGAAACCGTAATGACAAAGTTGGTCGATATCCTGATTTCTACCGTGCAACCTTGTTACGTAAATTCTGATGGACCACACTGACTTTACTTGGTTCGTCAAAATTTCGAGAATCTTGATTAGCCGAGAGTTCGTGGTAACAAGTAACAAGGTTAGAATTAGCAATCGAGTATCGTGTACGGGCGTATCTCTGTAAGGATCGATGCTCGGTGGTGTATACAGTAATAGCACGATCATTGTACGTATATAGTAATAATTAATTATTACTTGATACTCGTTGAAAAAATAATTATAAACTTCGATATAGTATAAACCACCTGGGTTAGTCGTTTTAAGCCGTGAGATATAATCGTCTTAGAATAGGAGCCATTCGATGGCTTGGATCAAGATCCATGAGGTATTAAGGGCCTCGAAATTTGACGCGAAAAGGTTAAGTCAAGACGGCAGTTCTTACATTGGTTTAGAAATTACATAGACTTAAGGGTATTGAACTTTCGAGGTAACGTCTTGTGCGTACGTCGTAAAATGTTCTCGTGAAATTTTTCACTTTTCCGTAATTATTTTTTTTTACGTTTTGTTTACGTCGAGTGAATAATCAAATTAAAATTAGAAATGCAATATTGATTATGATATTCGATGGATACGATAACGATGGAATATTAAAATTAAGACAAAGGTTTCTGGCATATGGTAATTTTATTTTTTCCCAATTTTCCAGAATCTTAATAAAAACGTCTTAAAGATTTTTGAGGTTTTTAAATTTCTCTTGTAAAATTTCGTGAACATCAAAGAATCTTTAAGGGAAGACGTTGCATACAAGTATATATGTATATATGTATATATATTTTTTTTTAATAATGAGGAAAAATGCAATTATGAAGATGAAAGGTTTATGGAAACGAAGATATCTTTTTGTTCCCATAAATATTCTCGGGTTATAAAGCATCTGGCTATAATTGCAAATTTAAATTCATCAAACGTAAATTCCTTCGTACAAATCAATACTACTGCTAATGTGTTTTAAGTATCACGTAGGAACGTAGGGCAAGGGGCCTATTTTTAAGAAGATCTTAATTCGGATAAAAGAATGTCAAATCTCTCTCAAGCCGATTTCATTATTTAGATGGATATTTTTATTTCGTCATTGTCCTCAGTCATGCTTGTAGAAAAATATGGTGAAAAGAAAACACGTCTACGGACGACGCAGTCGATTTGCGAGGGATTTGAAATGTTCTTAATTCAAATTAAGAGCTAATCCAAAATAGATACTTTAAATTACACTTAGGAAAAATACTGTTTGACTGGGTAACGTTTGATTACCCCAAGCATATTTTAGTCCATTCGCCTGAATATTTGTTAAAGGAATCAAAAATTATGTTGGATTAAGTAAAAATTTGATTTGTCGCTCCTAAGCGCTAATTTAGTCGATTAAACAGTATTTCTTCTTTTCAGTGTATGCGTGCAAGGAAATTATCGTGCTAATATAGAAAGGGTTGAAAAGTTCGTAATACAAGGATACGACGTAACATTTCCTAACTCTCAATTAACTCAACGAAAAGTTAACTTTTTTACCAGTATTTCGACAACAAACAAAGCTGCATAAAAAATAGCATTTACATCAGCTCATCGACGACTAGCATACTTGCTGCATTGAAACGAATTTCCTAATAATAACTTTCGACCTACTCGCAATATAAAATTTATGGCGAATCTTCCTTGCCAAACTTTCTCATAAAAAAGTCACGGACAAAACTTTTTTTCTTTCATTAAATAAAGGCAGTTCGGACACTCGTTGATCTGCGCCAACGATCCTATCCACCCGTCGCATTTTATCAGCCTGCAAGTACCTTTCCCCCTTTTACGCTTGATACATAAAAATAAGTGAAAACGTTATGTCTAAACTACGCTGTATGCCTAACAGTCTGCAAATTACCGGTTTGCTAAAAATTTATCACAATTTCCGCAAACTTTGAAATACCTCCGTTCGTCTACAAATACACGTAGCAATACACCTTGCCGTTATGCGCAACAGAAACAACCTCATCCCGTCCTTAGAAAGGTCATTTAATCAATTTCAACGTTTTCCCGTATTTATCTGATTAAAAATATATATACGACGTATGTACATACGGCTAAAGCAAACCCGTCCAGATCCATCAATCGCTTCTACCGGATCCTCGTTTTGCAATGAAGTTGCAAGGTATTATGTCCTAAAAGCGCATCTCGTTTTTACCACTAGAAAAAATACCCAGCCAGTGGTCCAGCAAACCAATAGCATTTCAGGATAATCCAGAAAGCTTTTCGCAGCTCTTATAAAACTCGACTCAAAGAAGATGTTTGAAAGTTAATAAAACGATTACGAATAAAGAATAGCCGTGTATCGTACAAAAGAAAGAAAAAGGAAGCAAGTTTTTCTTTTTTCCGTATGGAATTATCGTAAACGAAAAAATTATTTTCCAACAACACCCTAGAGAATAAATTAGAACACTCCTTATATTACCTCGTGGGACTTTACGATCAATGATCCTATTACAAGGAAAATGATTTCATACAAAAATATTGGCCGTTTTGTGAGAACGACCAAAATTAATTTATTTATATACAGTATATATAATATCCCACATACATATATCCATGTACATGTGTATCCATCAGAATTCGACGGTGTAAAAAATTTCCCAAGTGTATCCGGCAAAACGAACTGCAAGCTGCTAAACTGAATTCGCGTCTACCATCCATTAAGTCCTCAACTGGCATACCGAAATTCGCTTAGGGGACAAGCCCCTTATCTAGGATTATGCACAAGAGTCCCCTGTCAGCTAAAGGGTTAATTCGACAGTTTTTTTTTTTTCCTTCAAAACTTTATATAGCAACTGTCAATATTTGTTACACGTAAAACGCTTCGTTACCATGGTAACGCGAATGGGTAGATGCGACCAAAAGTTGTCTGACAAACCCTCGGCTTTTGGTTGGGAAGCGGTAGAGCAAGGTGATGAATGTAGCCAGTGTAACGGAGCAAGGGCGCATAAGGCTTTTGAATGATGCACGTACTTTAAATAATTATTATAATTCGTCGAGCCGCCATAGCACATTAAGATTTCATACACTTGTCCGTAAGCTGCATACTGTAACGCCCTAAGGTAAAGTGAAATATCTACGTTCTCGGTATGAAGTTTCTACAGTGCGATAGACTATTCTCCTAATGAAACATCCGCCTCTCGTAAGCCGAGAGAGACAAATGAATCGTAGAAAGTGAAAGCAATTCCCTCTTTCGCATTAATATTCCTCATGAATTTTCTTTCCGACTGCATGAATCAAAGACACTAACCCGATTGGCCATTTACTTTCCATACGAATCGCTGAAAATCCTTTAGTCCTTAATTACCAAAAAAAGTGACGCGCGAGAAACAATTTCGTAACCCCAGTTAATACGTATAAAGTACAACATAAGGTATACTCTGTTAATGAACGACTGTACCGAAACGTACGGCAGGTATACGCAGTAATACACAGTCCTATACGTACCTTCATTTCATCCTCGTAAAAACCCTCATTCATGAAACTCCTGTGGCGATACAAAATGACTGCAGACACTTAGGACACGTACGAGTTCACGTGGTACTAAAAAGACCCGTCCACGTAACTTGGAGCATTGACCGCATTTAAATTCTTCGGTATAACCAGTGACATTTCACCGTGCAGAAATCCGTATTTTGGGTGACAAAATAAATTTTCGTTAATTCGATACGATAACGTTAAATATTGTCAGTGACACCGGGCTTGTAGCATAGGAGTGAATAGCTGGCTTCAGGACGTTGCACTTGCGCGCTAATATTTCGAGGGTCACCCGCATTTCGATAACCTTCGTTGAACAACCAATTTCTGATAAGGACCGAATTAATTATCGGAACAATGAACTTGTAATTATAATTAGAGTCTGTGCTTCGTGTATTAAAATCCCCCAAGTGCGTTCGAGGTTACGTCTGCTACGGGGTAAAGTGTAATCCTAGGTTAATCACTCGTGATATTTTTGTGATTTCGGTTATATGGGACCTTATGGTGTAGCGTACGAGTGCAACGTACGTCGTGGGAGTCTTATTTTTCTTTTCTTTACGATTCAAGATATAAAAACATTAAATTTATCGTGAAGAAAAAGAAACCAGAAGCGAATACGAGCAGGAGCCAATGGCAAATTATTGTTCCATCTATCTCATAGTCGTAACGGAGACTTTCCTCGGCACGTGGAGACAGAGTGACGCCGAGCGTCGCGACGCTAGCCTTGAACCTTATCCGTGTGCGCCTTCAGTCTTGCTACAGCTTTCTAGATTTCCCTCAAGGCCACGGTCAGCATACACAATTTATCAGAGACCGCGCGAATATTCATTGATCGTCAATAAAAATTTTGTAATATTTCATCATAATTCAATCTCTCATTGATATCCTATCGATTTATTTTATTTTCCTGATATTCGCCCTTAAATCGACAAATCTACCTCCTTATACCGTGAACTTTGCCGTGTTACGTTGATCAACCTGTAACTACTAGTTGTCCCTTGCAATTAATTACTATCTGGACCAGCCTTTAATGAGTATTCACCATTCACTTTATATACTTGTTCTTTAATCTACGAGAGGCACATAACTATATATGTATATACAATCAACGAGTTTTCATCAAACGGCACTTCAAACTACCACTATGTGGTGTAGGACGAATATATTTGTCAAAATTTCTATAAGTCCATGCTTTTGCATCCAGAATGGCAAATTGTATCCGGATATCTACGGGATGACCTGCAAGTGCAAATCGTTGGCTGATTGCCCGGTGCACTTGACCCTGCACTTGCACATGACCCCGCTTCGACATTGCGGACCCGTGGTCACGCTCGATTCTCCTCTTGATATATAGTAGATATATACGTGCATAATATATACGTAGTACCATACAGTAGTGTACATATATACAGATCAGTGCAATTGCATATCAAGATATGCAGTTTACTCCTATGCATGTAGAAGATACGTGCATTGTGTAGTTGCATAGAAATAACTTTGATCGGATGCATTTTGAATGGGTGAATTTACGATTTAAAAAGATTTGTATTTGCAACATGTTTTCATGTATATATATGTATATATAATCACGTGATAAGTAGATTACATCTTTGGTACGAGGTGTCAATTGGGTATGTCGTTCGAAGATTTTACTGCTTATCGTATTTGATATACGGGGTAGTTACCGCTGACCGGTTATCGATCGTTTTCCAAGTTCGCGGTGAGTTGAAATGACGTAAAGTTTCCGAATGCTGGATGAGGAGCTTCGATGGGAGTTACGGAATTTTCGATAAGACAAGTTAATGGCGCTTCTCACTTTTTATGAAAGCTATTATACTGCAGACGGCCATTATTCGATACTTTTGTAATAATCATAAGTTAAATCGTAGGAATAAAAAAGTGACGACTGCGAATTTTTATAAAAACTTTTTCAGTCAATTTCTCGTAGTCCATTATTCACTCTTGACATTACAATGCGAAACGATAAATGCGATTTGAGAAAATTGCTAAAGTAATTATCCAATTTATACGGGTATAATTGAAAAGCTACAATACAGTTGGGATTTTAGTCTGCCGAGAAAAGCGAATGGATAAAGTAAAACCTGCGGAAATATCGTTGATATTTCTTGAGAGTGTTCCGAGGGGCTATTAAATTTTTATAATCGAACGTAAGATCATCGATACCGTTATCAATTACATGGGACAGAGAATTAAAGGCTAGTTTAAATTGGGCAGAAATATTATCAATCTTCAACGATAATAATACAGTTTTAACGTAATTATTAGATGCATCAATTTTACACAATAGGATATTATGGTAAATTCAAAATGCTCTCTAAATTATATGACGGTTCGACGTGGTTTAATATCTGGGAATGATTTGCATATATGACTGTGTACCATATTTCAAAATGTTCATTAATTCATGATGGATATATATATATACTGATCAATGAAATTTAGTGAATCCTTATGGAACTTCTGGCCAACCGTATCTGGAATTCAAATTTCTTCAATGGGATATTCGTTACATCGTACGAAGATTCCGCGCTCGTCATTTATAGACGTAACTTGGTTACTGGCTGTCGTAAGAAAAATGTACTGTATCTTCTGTGTTATTGGAAAAAGAAGTCGATCGAGATATTCAAGTTGTTAGAAACAAAATTAATTTCGAAGTGCAACGAGAATTGAGGATCGTAGCAACTAGTGAAATTCATAGTCATCAACTGTCTGATATATGCAGATTTCAGAATAATGGACGAATCCATATGCATGGGATCGGTGCAACTCGGAATGCAAATGCAGGATCTTATGTTTAAATGTAAGCGATAATATACAATTTGCAGAAATTACATAGAGCGTTACTGATATTGCAGGTTTCATCCATGAGAATCTAAATGAGGTGCTTTACATATTATGGGGTTTGGTCATACGAGTAACTTTATTATTTTAGAATTATACAAGCGCAGGACGTAGCAATGTTTTTTTTTTGATTTCTTGGAACAATTTTCATTCATTATTTCACTAGAATTATTTTACCGTGCAGCTGCGACTTACCCTGCGAAACTTGTCAGCTGTCACCAGGGTGATTTTTTTAAAATCTTCGCCACAAGTGCAATCGTTTTCACGTATAGTTCACAGATTTTCCTCCAATTTTAGTTTCCTACGCCAGTATTTTGAGTATCATCAAATCCCTAAGTACTGGAGTGCTCCAATTTTTTTTCCCCTTTACATCGAAGCCCTTTACGAATCGTGAAAGAGAAATTCAAAATTTACATTAATGTATGGCAAAAATACCATATCTCAAGAAATAATAAGTATTACTGAGTCACGGCGAAAAAATCCAAAAAAGCCTCGCCATCTTTTAATTCGAAAGAAAACGTAAAAAAATTATGCTTCAACGTCAAAGATAATCCACAAGGCCTATACGTACGAGAAGAAGCGCTTGATGATAAAAAATTCAAAATTCCAAGGTAAGTATACTTAAAGAATTTTCTATTTTCTCGTCGATCAGATATAAAATCAACATTGTGGTAATCGTCACTGCACCTAGTTATGTGCATAATAATTGTCTATTGCCTAACTACGTAACACTTTTATAAATTCAATGCAATCATTCATTCAGTACATTTTCACACTTTGTGAAATAATCTATTATCAACTATTGGAATTCACAATGAAATCTCTTTCTCTTCGCTCAGTGGCTTTTTGGCTGAACGAAATATATCTATACATGTATCTAACCGTATGTACTTACGGTTACGTCGCTGAAATCGCATACGCATATACAGCTGCAAGAGTAAGCGGCTAACAGAAGAGAAATATGTTCAGAGTCAGAAGACACTGCTATTCCTTCCGAAAGGGGTCTTATATACATATATGTCATTACACTTTGCAAACCGTCCAAAGCTCCACGTGCATTGTGCAGTCCCGATACCCTTGAACTTTACCGACTCTATCTTATATTGCCAAAGTACGATATATGTACGTTTAGACGTAATAAATTTTGGCGAATTTTTATAATTTTTAAAAATTCTTTTCACACTCTATTCGTAACTGACATCTGTATCGTTCGTATTAAAAATTGAGTTTGTATAATTATCTGCTATTAGTTAAGTGAGATTAAACACGATCCAGAATGCATATTGCATTTTGTGGTACAGCGCAAGAAAGAAGTGTCCCGGTGTAATCGACTTAAGTAGTGTAAATGAAATTTCGTAGAACGTTCTTAAGAAATTCTTGTAAAAACGTTATAGCGAGGGAAGAAAAGAAAAAAAAATGTACAGTAGACATTCTGAATAAATTTCAACGTTTCCCGCCGTATCCTCACTTTTATGCTGGCTTCTTCTTTATTATTGCATTAGAAAATAAGGGCTGCGGCAGAGAAGGAATAAAGTCCAATACACTTTCATACACTTCCATACATTCCATGTAGCTCTTGCCAAAGAATCTTATTTTCATCAACGAAATGTTTCCATACCCATAAAGTCATTTCGTTTCGAAATTTTGGTCCAATGTCGTAACAGGACGATCCACCGTTATTAAAAAATTATATTTACGTTCTACGTGTAATTAGATAAAAAAAATACCAACTTCATGTCCAAGAATTAAGATAATATTTTATGCTCTTTGAAACATGCGTTAAACGGGTACTTAAAGTTTTTTCAATAGAAATGACTGCTGCTTCTCAACCCTTTGGCGTTATACCTATCTTGAATTTCACTTTATTTGCGTCATTCGACCTTACTTTCAAACGTTGCGTGGAATATGTATTTCCATTAGCATAGATAACAACAGTTTTTCGCATCAGTGCATTTTATATTTTACGCTCCTGCCATTATCCTGCACAAGGTTATTTCGGTCGGCTGACTCAGATTTAAATGTCCGAATACGATTTCGCATCGATCAGGCAATATACTTATATGCATTGCAATTGGCTCATTTATATTACTCGATTACGTTATCATTGGCAGATTATCCAATTTCACATATATACAGATAGCTTTTTATGTAACAGTATCAAATATTTCTTTTTAATAAAAAAAAAAGTTACCATTCTATCCATTCGATGTTCCAGCTACTGGAATGGCCAATTTGATAAAGTGATTTACCCGCAATTTGAGCTACCTGTGTATATGTATTGTGACGAAAATTTTAACTTAATGTTCCCTAATGCCTATGACCCTGGAGCTCCTGGCCGGTTGCGTAATATTTGATTGGAAGAAGGGACGTAAATGCGTCCCGAAATTGAAAAACGGAAGTAACCAATACGGGACCTTTGTGACGTCCAAAAATAACGTCACAACTGTATGTCTTTCTCTTATTCACGTAACTTCCCGTAAGTTCGTCTCCCTCGCACTCGTAGGATGTATAGAAAATTCGATAAAACTTACAAAACAACCTCTTCTCTGCTCGTTACATTGAATTTGCGATATTTCAAAATAAACCGTACAAAGTTATTTCCTTTGATAATATTAAATATTAAAATAAAGTGGCCACGTATGACATGCGTCGTATGTCATTGTTATACCTAATATTTTTAGCTACCTAAAATCTCCATTGCACGTGTATTCCTACATAGGTAAAAATTCCTCCTATTTCTCAATTCGTCAAGCGCAAGATGCTAGAAACGTGTGGGCTTTATGGGTCGGGTTGAAGGAAAGTAATAATTTATTGCAACCGACTGCTATAGGGATTCCCATGTTAGGTAACAGGGAATTACCACATCCACCATAAATTTTAATGGTCATCACCGTAACGTATAAATTCCAGCGGCCAATAGGTCAAGAGGTTGACAGATAATGATAACAATGGATTGGGAGGAGTATTGACAAGGGAATAAAGTTAAAAAATATTAACAGGCAAACACTAACGATATTAATACACGAGTGTCACCAATTAATTTAACAATGTCCACCGTGGATTCGTAAAAATGCTCGATAAAAACTGAAATAATTTTTTTTTAACATCAATAAGTATTCAACCAAAAATCATAAAAATTGTCCCCATGTAAATTCGAAACGAAAATCAGCTCAATGGAACTGATAAAAATATTTCTTGAAACTTCATATTTTATGGCATCGATTACGTCATTGGCCATCGATCGAAATATCACATAATCCGTAGATTTCTTTGAAATAGCGTACCCGACTAGCCCCTATGCACCGAGCAAGGTTCCCGGAAGCGCCGTGACACAATCAATTAATTACCGCATTACAATATCGCGCATGACGTAATTCTTCGTGAGGGCTTCATACGAAATAGTGGGCAGGTAAATGTCATTCAATTCCGAAAGTCAGTTCGATTACGACATCATCATTATAATTTTGTATGACGTCACGAAAAAAAGATTATGGAGTTCCATTGAATAATCGAAGGTTCGTATCAACGTTATAAAGTTACATATGGATAATTACGCTAATTAAATATGAAACGAAGATCAGCGAAAACGAGACAGATTAGATCGCTCCGATGTATTCCGCTGGGCTTATCTTGACCCAAGACTCGATACCCTGGAGGGTAGAAAATTTTTGGTTTTATGTAGATACGATACGAAAACCTTCGACAGCCACAAGAAACACTTGCTCAAATTAAAGTAATTTCTCGATATTACGTAATTCGAAATATTCCCTCACATAGCGATCCTTTGATACCCGGCTGAAGCACTAGACAAAGCTTTTCAGGGTAATTTAATTGTTACACGATATATGTATAACCCTTATACATAATCCCACAAATTTACAGTACACCCGAAGTACAGTCAAATCTAAAAATGAATGTTACCCTTTAACAAAATTCATATTCGTTAGTTGGAATTTAGTGGGTAAAAATGTCCGACTGATTGCCAACCCTAAGAATATCGATCTGCCCTTGATCGAATGACGTAGCGCTGAGGTCATCGTCCATTGCGAACACACGTTAAGATAGTCGAGTAGGAAATTTAATCGATTTACAGAAACGTATCGTACGTATAAATGTGAATTTAATAAAAATTTATCTCGCGCATCGGCGAGAAACAATTTCGTTATTTGCAGATTAATGCCAAAACAATTATCTGCTGTTGATGATATAAAGTGACGTGTGTACGGACCACGAGTGACGTGACAGCGTTGTCGGGAGATTCTGAACCTCTAAGAAAATTGTCTTAACGTCCAAATGATGCCAAAGTATAGTGATAGGGAGCAGCTTGTATTATATGGGATAGTCATTATTGTCAATAGCGTGCGCTAGACCCACGCACTGTCCTACGCATTCGCATACTTGATCGGGTATTTGTTTAGCACCGACGCCGAGCGTCGCGGTGATTAGTCCGACGACGCTTCCAACGTGACGTGACTCTCGCAATACAATACAAGCTTATAGTCCCTAACTCGATATATCTACATATGTGTATATATCCTACGCTGCGAGGTGCGGTTTGCTGTATATGCTATAAAGTCATCCGACATAAGTAAAATTGGTATTCTGTCAAAAGATAATTTGGCAAATTTGTTTTGCAGATTCCAGTACCGTTGACTCTTTATCTTGGACGCTGTATCTAACAGGTATGTTTGGGCTTGGCTTATCGAATTTATCAGACTGAGATTATCTCCTCTCTTCTCTTTTTTTTTTTTGGCAATACAACTTTTTTTGCCATTTTTCAACTTTTTTGCCATTCAAAGATTATACGCGTGAGCGATTGACGTACGCAGATTTATGGCAACCGATATATCCCGCGTTACGTTATTTGTTTTATTGCCCAACGTCGTTTCAACGTACAGACAATCTTAGGCGTGTCAATGAAAAAATTGCAGGCTTCCAAATACTTAGTTATTTGATTATAATTTTATACAGTCTATATTTAACTTCGATGTGCCAGCTTGAAATTTGATTTAACGATCAATTTAACATTGATATATGTATTCTGACTTAATCAGAGTTCCTATCGCGTACACTGTCTACTGGCTCGTTTCTGTATATCTATAGACTCCCAAGAGTATTCCGAAGATTAAGGTAGTTCCCTCATGTAAATTGAAGGAAACCTATCCGTTTCCTGTAACATTGTTTTTATCGAGATTCTTCAGATACTCCAAACAAAACATTTGCATATCCGTTGCCCCAATGAGCAATTTGTATTCCACCAGACTCTCCGTTTTAACTCGGTAAGTTAGAATTACGTTTAATTAATACGAATCGTAAGTTACATCTCCATGACGTCATTCAATTTATCAACCACCCTTCAGTCTAGTTATTTAAGACAAATATATATATATATACATATATACCAATAGTATATGAGATTTGTCTTATCACGGTATCTCATTCAGTTGGTATGAAAAAGTCCGTAAGAAAAATAATCGAAAAGCGTCCAAAAGGCGCGTTCACACGGATACAAGATGAGAGGAGGCTACTTTCACGAATTCGAAGATAATTTCGAAAAAGACGTCTCGAGGCACTTTTCGACGCAAGTGTCAGTTCTCTTGTTAGAAAGGACTGAACGAACGTTCGGTTTCTTGCCGTTACGAATATTCTGTCGGTGTCATCCCTCTGCTCTGAGTAATTTCACCCAATGGAATTACATGAGCCCCACACGCCAGACATCGCTTCCATTATACAGGCAACCTTGCTGAGAATTCCAACGATTTGGCTCACTTCCAAATCTCTCTTACCTTATATACCTTACACATACTAGTATCTACCCTACTCTACCCTAGAGAGAATAATCTCTGTAGAAGAGAGGGTAACTCTCTAGTCCTGTCGCACTCTCTATAACGTATACAACGCCTACGCAGCCTATTAGATTAATGAAATGTTTAACATAAGAATGCTTGCGTACATTATTTTTTTACCTACACTATCGACCATTCTTTTTTTTTTGATATAATAAAAAATTCACAGACAACCCTTGACTTGCGAGAATTTTTGAAATTTTTTCAAAATCCTTTGCTTTTCGCTTATCTTGAAAAGTTATCTAATTATATAATATATATTATTATAAAATTATATAGAACAACATTCTTATAGGAACGGATGTAAGCTCAGAGGGAAAGTTTCTTTAATTCTTGTCGTTAATCGTTATCGACAGTTTCGTCAATAAATTTGTTCCCTACTCTTAAATATATGCGGCCTACGAATCAATACAATATCTAGTCACATTATAAACGAATTATAAGAAACGATTAACGGGATACCTTTCGAAAATATATTTCCTGACAGATACGTCCTTAACACAGGCGCAGCGTCGGTGCCAATGACAATGATAAACGGATGAAGGATAGAAAAACGTTAAACCATATATGAAACTGCATACGCATATATTACACCTGAATCAAAGTGAATCTCCATTTGGCTAATTGATGCGTCTATTGCATTGTGGGCAATTCACGTAATGGATATCCGTGTGATTGATGAAATTATTTAGAAGTCTCAAATTGAATTGCGTTAATGTGAATTAAATTGCTCTATAGATATATCCTATCTTTGCCGCAGCAGGCAGCTAGAAGGCAAGTTAAGCTTTATTGAACTGTACGAATACGTTCCAACGTTTAATTATCGAGCACTATAGTTATCTGAAGATCATAATTTTTAAAGGTTGCATCCGCAAGTGCAATACGACGAAATTTATTTAATTATTTTATAAGAGCTAAAGCCACCACTCACCACCTGTGAATTAAAAGTGAATTGATCATCGATGAAATTCCCTTTGATATATTACGATTCGTAAGTTAAAGTATCCGCCTTCACTCGACTACTGAAATAATCGAGTAAAAGTTTAATTTAATTTTCAAATCGAGGCGAATCAATCCAACCACACGAAGTCCCCTGTTCCTCTTATGGGATCCTTGAATTAAGGGCAAGTGTTGGCAGTCCGTGCGTCACTGTATTTAATACATCACCCACGTTTTTACCCTGACCCATATCTGTTACGCACAAATGGCCATTCGTCATGGAAAGTTATAAAAATACGTGCGAGTGTTCCGCAAACGTATTTCCATTACGAATTGTTTGTCTAAAAAAAAAAAAAAATCCGGCGACTAAAAATAATGCAATATTTACAAACATCCCTTAGCCCATTTTAATGGAAAGAAACGTACGTAAAATTATTGACCATTGTAATATACATACACGTCCCTGCGATATATGGACAAATTCTTTTCCGCTTTCAACCTTCCAATTTTTTTCCTCAAATAACGATTCAAACTGATCATCAATATTTTCTTTGATAATTAAAAAAAATTATTTCAGCAAATATATTCCCCCTATCGATAATCTCATTTGAACAAAACAAAATGACTTCGCAGTTCTCCAATCTTACGTCAGAAATAACAGCGTCTATCTTTCATAACGAACGTCATTGCAGCTTTGTCACACAAAATATATATAATTCGCCAGTATATCAAAGATTGCTCAGAAAATGCTCCAAGACTGATTCCGTGCTGGGGCGAAGTTCGTAGGGATTTACTGGTACTTATCAGAGCTACGGTATATACCTACCAAGAGAAGGTTAAGAGAAGGCCAGAAAGAGGGGTCGGTACAGTCAATAATAAATATATCAAAGTAGCTGCATCCATAGGTAGAAATAAGACTTCGCAGCAATTTCACGTAAGGTTTAGTCTTTGAGGGACGTATCGATCGACTTTCCCCATCAGCGTGGAACAGCGTGCCACTCTACAGGTATTACCCAAGAAAATGGATTTTTAATTCCCCCAAGACTAACCAAGGTTTTCGCACAGCAATCAGACACGACGTTTCAGCAACGCGCTAGAGCTCTGACCGTTATCAAACAAAAAATAAATAATCAAGATACAATTGAGATTCTTAGGTAGCAATAAGCTTGAGTGACCGAAAGCCAATTGGAAAAGTCGAAGATCGTCATTGCGGTGCCTTGTGACCGTAGGGCAGGTACTAAAGAAACGAATGTCGGTCATGGTCGTCAATACATTTTGCGTGAGTTGGGTCGGGCGCGTCCTGCTGTGGGAAACGTGAAAAGAAAATTGCGTGCGACGTCAGAGGCTCAATGTTACGTATGGTCTCGCAGCGGGATAAATACAGGAAACAGAAGTATAAGTGACATAATTCCTAATCGCCTGGGTCGTCTTGATATTTTCAATTTCTTCTTTCTATTAAGAAAGAAAGAAAGAAAAAAAAACAATTAATTCGTTCATCAAGATTATTCTGGAGCCACGTGGCATTCTGGAGAAATGTTAAAAGATAAAAGAAATGAAAATTTGCCCCCGTTAAAAAAAAATGCAAGAAAAGGTGATTGAGATAGGCGGATTGATAAGGAGGATGAATATACAAGAGAATATATACGTGTCAACTTCAAATATAACAGCGGAAGAGGAAACAGTCCTTTTAACGAGCCTTTGTTTCGACTTTTATTTGTAAAAACCTTTGAGGCTGTTATCATGACCCATTACGTCATTTTAGTAACGCGTTTACATAAATCTTTGTAAAATAATAGATTCCCTCAACAACGAGTTGCAGCCCTTCTCGAAAGATTTTTCGAGCGTGGGTAGTTCAAAACGCTCAGACATTATCTTATGCGGCTTCTGATAGGAGAGGAAATAAAGCCAAAAGCATATCATACCTCAACCATATCGATGTCAAATACAGTGATTCATTTACGCGCCGTATGGTAATAATAAAATGTAATAAAATGCCGATCAAAGAGTCCGTTTGAATTTCCATCGAGATATTCTTGGCAATATTTTTTTTTTCTATGTTTCTCTCACCATTCAGAAATTTTATTCCTTTTCAGTTCGATATACCCTGTTTACGTTTTTTTTATTATTTTACATTAATGTATTGCGCAATTTTAAGTTGTTTCGGGTCCTTGGTATCGTACGTGTATCCCCAAATCCCAGAGCCGCCACAGATTGCACAGGCAGTTCCCGATCCCCTGATTCAAGGTCTGACAAAATATAGGTCACGTTATTGGGGTCAATGGGCATCATCCTCGACCCCCATGTACAATGATGGTATCCATGGCAAGACCCCATACCTCGATACTCTACAGGGGCTGGCTTGTGGCTTGTTATGATGGTCAGGAATTCTACTTTGGCAGGGGAGGACTTGGGAAATGGGCTGCTAATGCGTCACGGTTAACATTTCGCAAGTGCTTTCAGTCAAATTTCATACTGACAAGTATTTCGTCGAGAGAAACAATGAAATTCACAACATTTACGTGCATTTCGTGCGCGAACAGCATTTTATTGAAATTACGTCATCCCACTATCTCACTTTCATTTCGACTAACAGCAAACACGATACTAGGAGTCAAATTCTGACAATTTTTTTTTAATGCAGTCAACGGATGACAAAAACGAATCCCCTTGCTCAAACACGATCCAGAGGGTGGAGATTTATGTCGATAACATGGAAGGGATAAATCCTCGTTATGGGACTAGCAAATACTCTGAAGTTGTCAAATATTTTTTTTTTTTATTTACTGATATTATTTTCATTCCTTTCGGGTGTTAATGTCCGCTTGTCACTGCCGTACTCGTGTTTCACGTTTTATCGTTTAGGCAAACAATTCGGTGTCAGCCAAACGGGCGAACTATTGCATTAGCTTTGAAATTTACATTTGAATCATGTACGAAACAATCAGACGATTAATTCGTTGCTCTCTTGTTTGATAAAGACTTAAACAAGTATTTTATTGAAATACTTTCTTCTGACCCATTGAGCAATCCGCATGCTGTTTACGCTCCGATAAATTTTGACCTTACAATAAATTCCATTCAGTTAAGGATACCTCTTCGTATTCGAATTTTATCCGGGGAAACTGAATATTGCCATGATGCCTTATACTTTTTTTTTTCGTAATCTATGCAAAATTTTGGTATTTACTGCCAATGAAAATGGTCTAATAAGAATTATTCACACAAAAAGTAACCATCCCGTTGTTAATCATCCTTTTTTATATCTGATTATATAAACTTTGTGTAGCTTTATGTAAAAAAAAAAAAAATCTAATTCTTCATTATTCCTGACAAGTAGCTCGTCCCAAGGGGGATCGGCAAGAAGAAGATTCAAGGAAGTTGGCGGATCTTCAAGAAAAAGTGAAAAAAAAAAGTGGAACATCGGGGAAAAGGGCGTGGCAGAGACAAGGTCAGGATACTGAAACGATTATGAGCAGAACTTAAGCAATTTTTAACCGTCCCTTTCCCACTTCCTATCGCGCCAAAAAAGGAAGATCCTTTTTATCTCGAGCAACGTCGGAGCGGATATTCGACACCTTCCAAACGGAAACGGCAGAAGGCGCGAGTCTTTCAAATACGTCCAAAACAGTAAACCTAAATTGCACGTAATTTTGCATAAAGAAATTCTACATCCTCTTACCAGTTGCATTACGCAATTCCAATGTTTACTTCAACTTTTCCGTAACACTACGAACAACCGAGCTCGCGACGCTTGAAAAATGTATTCGTTATCAAGTGTCACGTGACAAAATAATCCTCAATGTATATTACGAATCCCATTGATTTTATTATTTTCTTCAAATTCCTCATAAAAATACACAGAAGACCGCAAGTTGAAACATCGTCAGCACGTCAAGTTGCTAATTTAACAAAGCCGTATAACCGTACAGCGATAAACTACCAACCGTACATGAAGAAATTAACCCCGAAAGTTTAGCAAAAAGAATAATCGTTAGTACGCAGCAGAAATTTACGATTCGACGACCTTTCCAACTGCTTCGCAGATAGAAGAAGTCTAACGCGTCCAATGAAATATTTAAACGTGCTGCAGGCTACGTACAGAGGCTCGGCCTATGGGATTACATGAAATATTTCGCCACTCCCAACCTAACCTCAACCAAGTCCCACGTACGAGTCACTACTCCCAGCAAGGATACATCCATACGTGTCCTAAATTAAATAATAATTGCATAACACATTCTCTTTGAGACTAGACCATGACATCCAGTAACGCTTGCACAGCTGCATCTTTCTTTTCCTACTACCCCGTAGTCCCCGTCGCACTTTCACCGTAATAACATTAGCCGGCTGTAGCCGGGAGATTTTGATCCTTCTTCCCATTAAAACGCTCGCTAGAGGCGCTGCCGTCGCACGGCTTTTGACGTTCCTGCAATATTCATAGCAGTAATGGACCCGCGTACCGCGCAAGGAGGGTTCATTATCTTTCGGTTTCGAACTAACGACAGGACAGCAGCTCAATGTTCCCTCGTGTGACCCTCAGGTGATGATTACTTTAAAGTTCACGCACTTAACCGCCGGTATTAGGCGGTGACATGCACGACGACCGCGTAATTTAGAATCTTCGAGGTCAAGGTCGAGAAATTATTCACGGGGCTCGAAAGATATCGCGACGACAAGCACTGCAAAGCACAAAGCTGGAGTTCCAGGGTGGTTCCGCTGGAGAATGAGGAAGTTCCGCGAAGACACGTTTAAGTTAAATAAACATTTGGGCCAAGTATTAGGCTCTCGAGATAACGGGCGAATTAATTCGCTAAAGCTTCCGAGCTTGGCGAATGTTAAATCAAGGTGGTTCATGACCTGCGGACCATTTTGGTTTGGATCATTAGTATAATTTTGGGATTGTTTGTTATGTTTTTTTTTTCCTTCTCTTTGCGAATTACCCGACAAAGATACAAAGGGTTTGAGCGGTGCTCGCGAGAACGCATTTGTTATTACCGTTATGGCGCTCCTGAAAGTTTTCGTTCAAACGAATTTTCTTATCGGATTTACCTTCTCTCATGCGTTTCGCATTATTTGGATTTTGGAGGGAGCATGACTGATATACATACATATGCATGAGACACGTTTCGTTTGCGCTCGTTTGGCCTCTTGTCACAAGCAGCGTCAAGGGTTCTGGACCAGACACGAAGCCATATTCTCACTGATGGAAACTGAGAGACCTGCATATGCAATAGGACTTGATAGATGTATATATGTATATATAGATAGGCATTATTAATTATCTGAGTCTTTTCGGTCATGTTAATGGAATACAGAAATTAATGAAATCTTCATACAGTAAGCGCCTGGCAATTCATCCCTAATTTCTATAAGCAACGTGTAGCGCATGCCAAGAGGTGAAACGTGCATACGTCATGGAACTACCCGGAGGGTCAGGGACTCTCAAGAATATGCTTATGTCAGTAGTGAAACAGACTGTGATACTTCTGGAAAGTTTTCTCCTTGGCAATAGCGATTGTTCAGGACAGGTAGTTACCCACTCGAATGCTATGCAAACCGAGAACGCAGGATGACGAGATTCCTCTTGCGTCTCCAACAGAATTCTCCCCAAGCCAACCCGGACGATTCCAGAGTTGTGAATTAGGGTGTCTACGCGACGAGCATTATTCAGTCATAGCTTCACAGGACATATGACATGGAACACGGGTGCGAAAATTGCTTCGAGTAAGCAGCCTCGCGTGGACCTTCGCCTGTATCGCCGGTTGCCAGTACTCGGCGCAATGTTCAATCGAGTCTCTTGACAGGACGTTCAAAGGAAACTTAGAAATGTGGCAATGGATTCGACTAAATTACTCAATTCTTCAGCGAAGAACGCCCATGCGAAATAAGCTAAAACTTAACGTAATTGACTATCGACTTCCTTAATATACTTTGCTACCTAACCTTATTTTACCTTACCTCGCTACACCGACTAGCGAGATTAAAGAACAAGGGATAGAAGTAGCTCCTCTTCGGTGGCTTTGGAAGGATTGCTCTGGAAATTGGACCTGAGATAGTTACTAGGAAAAGGACCAAGGACGATGCTTGTTCCACGGCCTGATGGTCGTTACGAATAAAGTATCTACCTGCCGAGTCAGCCAAGCAATTCCGGGTAAACATTTTATATACGGGACTGATCGCTGATCGATCTTGATCCATGGATCTTGATCCGTGTGATAACCCGCGCAGATACGTTTAGCGAGACTATGAGGTGCTGACTTTCATTACGATGAATGACTTCGGCAAGGAACAGATCCAAAACTTACCTGAGAATGATCTATCAGGGATCATTCTCGGATCATTGATGGATCATGCTAATTTTGTTATACAAATTACTCTGCAATCTTTTCGCTTCGATCAGCTGTTCCTATTTTATCAGACGCCTTAGGGCAACGGCTCTTGGTAAGAAATCAATCAAGATAAGCACTGAGAAGACGTGGTGCTCTAGTTTGAAGGTCGTATCCGAAAATTTAGGCTAATACGAAAATAGCTCGCATTTTAACGATCAAAAAAAAAATGTCGACCAAGTCTTTTGTCTTTTCGAAAATTTTACTAATTCCTCCCACTCTGCTTTCTCGCAATGCCGGCATTGTCCGTGCAGAGTCACGTGACGCGTCTTCGTCTTTTCATATTTTCTATTTCCGACTTCCTTCCCGCATCCCTTCCTGAATTTCCACCGGAGTACATTCTCTGCCATGAGCGTAACTATTAACGCGAATACCACACCGCGTTGGAAATGCTTTTACTTCAAGTGCAACGGATTAACGTACGTGGATTTTATACAGAGCTACTGACATTGCACAGAGTTGTTAATATCACTATCACTAATAACGTGGGAGTGCAGGAAAAACAAATTTTTCTCGTCCTCTTCCACTTCCAAGTTTCATCATAAATGTGACGTTCTGTCTGATACGTGAAAGCAAACGCTATTTCAGGATATACATAACAATAGTACACGTACCACACGCGTGCTATACTTACCAATGGCAGTTACAGTCTACTATTGAGACTTGAGACTTTGCGTACGGATGCGGAGGTCAAGGTTGTCTACATAGATTAGCTGTATGGTATATATACATATATTATAATAGTATATAAGATACATATATATATATATATATACCATTTATGCGCACGCGACTTTCGCGTTAGTGTAACAACGCATACTGATTCCTCGAGGTAGACGAAGTACCAATCAACGTGTACACTATTTCATACGATAATAAATAAATACAACGCGATTAAAGTTTCCGGAGAATAAAATTAAAACCAAAAATATGAATTCATAGGGTAACGAAAGCTTAATAGGACATCCATAGATTTCCTAGTCACTTCGTACTGAATAATTGTCACCCGCGAAAAGATACGAGCTGAAAAATACGAAACCAAAAGTACACGAGATTCCGGAAGAGCGTTAAATCAAAAGAGTTTCAGGAGTGAAACTACGTTCGTAATTGGTACAGAGTTCGCAAATCGAAAATATTATTCCGATTCCTGTAATCTCGAAAATTCGCTTTACTCGTCCTGATTGCAGTAAGAGGTCGAACAGCTGTCCGCCTGATAATTATTTGTTTCCTTGTTTTATTTTAAGTATAATAATCGCTACGGAGATTACTCAACGAGCTATTTTGAAATTGCCCTTAGCACTCGTATCAGTGATCGTATCAGTATCAACACATATGAGATTCTGGCAAACAAGACTCGTATTTTTCTACGTTGTAAACGAGAAGCTACGCAATACCCGTAGGGATAACTTAAATAAAATCCCTGACCCACGTATTTCCCACGTGTTTGCCTTTCGCTCGAGAAGCTTCTGTATAATTGTACAGATTAACGTAAAAGTTTACGAAGCTAAAGGGTTCGACCGTAGGAGGATCGGATGTAGCAGATTGCCAGTATGACGGGCGATAATTGAAAGTCTGCGGGCTAACGAGTTCATTCTTCTTTTTTATGATTCGATGCTGAAATACTGTAACACCTAGTCGATTCTAAAGTCGCCTAATGATCGCCTAATGGAAATTGATTTTCCATAACGTATAAATGAAACTTCTCAAACGAGTTCATTAGTTAACACATTGAATCAGCCGAATCAATGAATCGAGCTGTTCGCATCGACGGCTAATCTTGGACCAGGAGCTTCTGCAGTATTCGCATACGAAGTTTCGTATACACGTACCTGCGGTACATTAGACTGCGCTGCGTTAAGACGCTGGGCTATAACAATTATATCGATTAAAAATTCAATTCGACAGATCAATAAATTAACGTCATTTTGGATAATATATAAATGACTTTACTCCGTGCTCGCTTCTTACATTTTTCAGCATTTCGATAAGAATTATTTTCGAGTCCGCAAAAAATTTATTATCTGTCATTGTTTTTTTTTAATTCTAAATCTACAACGTCCAGTTACCCATTTTCCCCGATGTAACAGCTGACCAAAGCACGCCGAGAGCACCACACAGCCTGTCAATATTGCACCTGACAATCTTGCATAATGGCAATTTATCGATATTGACATTCAGCTTACCCGTTACCCACGTGCGAGTAAAGCTTTCGTCTGTTCTGCAAATGAGGCGGGCATATCGCGTACACGTTTAATTAATCCTATTTCATTGGTTTATGCAAGGTCACGTCTATTAGCAATTAGAGATAGCAAACCCTGGGCATTAACTGTGATCCAGTGAAACTTTTATCTGCCGATACGAGAGAATCGCCATGATCGTCGGTAAACTTGAAAGAGATAAGCTTCCCTGAAAGTTGAATCAAGAATATATATACAAGTTTGCCAAAGAGATACCTTGGGAACACGAAAAATGAAGTGGCATTCACAATAGCAAGCTAATGTATTTTTTTAACTACCACCACCATGGGACATCACAGCATTGGAATTCTGACCTAATCCAACCTAACGAAACATTTCAAAGCCCATCACAATGGATGTCTAACATTGAAAAAATATTAACAGCTCAGGTGAGAAAGTCCGCTTTATAGTCCTCAGAGCAGTCATTACGCTGGAAAATCCAGGGTGGTCCCTAAAACAGCCACATGTCCTCAAAATAGCAACTTCGTAATTGAAATCGTGCCCAAAGTATCCCCTGGCAAAAAATATTCCTATATATATAGAAAATTGTACAATTCTTGGGAAACGACGACTATGTTCGATACGGTGCTAGTGACGCGAGTTAAACGACAGGAAGCTTCGTTTTAAGAATAAAATATTCAGGCAATAGAATGAGAGCCGAGGTGATGATGGCTTTAAGTAAAATTAAATTTACTTTCAGCAGCATCCGATGTCCCGCTGAAGTTCCTTATCTCACGTTTCGAGGGTCAGAAGCTTGCGGTTAGCTGCACAGTATTTGCAATCGAGTAATTCGCATAATAGCGGAATACAAAGAAACTCGCGCCTAAGTGTGATAGCCGTTTAAAGAAAGTCTTTACGAAAGAATGAAAGATAACCGAGTCAGATATAGCGATAAGAGAATAGCGCACGATAGTACAAAACGTTCTCGTATGGTATTTGCTTAGTTTCGATTTGCCTCGCATGCCGTTCCTCGAGAATGCATACCTTACAATTCCAATTTAAATTTTAATCCTTTTCACTACAAAAGTTATTTCCCAATGAAACAACTTGCCAGCAAAGGCTAATTTACATTTGATATACATAATTGCATTTATGTATATGTATATACATAAATCTGATGTAAAGAATCTGCAAGTGATTTTAGCATAGAAATGGAAACGAAATCGATTCGCGTGCAATAAAATATTCACTGCTGACCATCGTTTTTATTAGTTCGCGAATCATTTCATTCAAAAGATGATTGATGCGTTGAGTGCATATAACTGTATGCATATGTATATACGGTGCTTTCGTCTGAAATTCAATTAGCAGTACATACGATGATAAAAGAAAAATTCCACAAACGGAAAAAAATCATCCTATCCAGCCTCATCTTGAAGCTATTGATTTCGATTCGATACAACGTTAACGATATGTATATCAATCATCGCGTCATTAAGCTGGACGTATAGGAGAACTGAATGTCAATTAAATGTATAGCGAATTTAACGCGGGAAATTCAATTGTAAATTCGCCTCTCAACACTTTCACTGTTAATTGTTTCATTTGGCGATTGCAACGGTGTGACTTCGAAAAGGACTTATACGTATGCAATGAAACGTAGAGCTCTGTTAATCCTGCTGAAGATGCCATTTGGAAATTTTCCAAGAGCTTCCCCGATTTTCTAGACGCTAAGTAAGACGTACAGTATGAATTTTCAGCTTGTTATTATCAGGATAAACGCTTTGGGAATTGATACGTTAATAGAAGACTGTGAATTCTTGAAAACAGCTATATAGTTATATTTTTACAAGCTCATATGTGGGCGTCTATCTTTAAGACTGTGATTCAAGTTACGATAGGAGATAAGTGTAAAAGTTCAATGTTACACGTGCTAGAACGTCACTCTCTGCCAGGGAACCAGTCACTGTGTAATTATGGATGACAATACCTTTCGGCCTAGATTAACATTACATGCGTTCCCTGAGCCGATACCTACTACGTACGGTAAGTTTAACCAGAAGGCGATAATAACAATATGAGCTGTAAATAGATCGATCGCTCATTAGAAAAAGATAATTGAGGGTCTGAGGATTTTTTTGAGGGTATGAGGACACGGCACAGGTGACACGTACGTACAACGTTGCAGGAAATTGTTTTCCGTGAGTTACCAACGAATTGTTTCTATCCTGTCATTAAATTGCGAGGGTTATATAAATATTAATTTAGCGATGCTGCGAGGAACACAGGGAAAATTAATGAACTATGCTACCTTTGTGACTGTAAGGGTTGGTTATCAATGTAGGGTGCGACTAGGTACTTGCTTTTCTTTGACAAGCGAAACGACGTGGAACATCATTTTACATGGGTTGAGATCATGACCTTTTTTGTTTTATTTTAATTAACATTTTTTTTTTCAAAGATCTTTCTTTGCCGTGATCCACTATAAAAGGTCCATTTCTACTTTTTTCTTGTCTATTTCCGTTCGAATACGCATAATGCGGACTTACATGTTCTACTCCTTTCAGACATACTCGGGCACTCTTCTACCCGTTATCGATTGACTTTCTCGACGAGAGTTATTGCAATTGGCTCTTTGAAACTTGATTATAATAAGCTTGATAAACGCTATGAAAAAATTTCAAAATTTTACAAGTTTCTAGCAAGTGTTGTTAACCAGACTAAAAATAAAAAAGTTTCACGGTGTCAAACTTTAATCAGCAAAGCTTCAGGCCATCGTGTGGGTAGAATAATTAAAATTCATGAAAATCCATCAGTCTCCTTTGATCAAGGAAAAACGTATCACAAGGCCATACGATGATTTTTAAAATTCCTAAAAACTCTTTTTGAATGTCTTAGTTTATCCTTCAAAGCCCTTACTTCCTCTTAACGAATCCTTAAGATCCACTTTCACGTGAAGGAGACTTGATTTATTCGATAAACAGTATCATTAATAATTTTCATGTGATCTTTTTAATAAAAATTTAACTCCTTGTCAAGATATAATTCGTTTGATTAAAAACGTTTTGTTAGAACCGTATCGTTTGATGTTAATCCTTTTTCTCCATCACGTTTCATGGTACGTATGTAATATGGCGATTATTCCGTTACAATATACACGCACGAAAGTAATGGAGTTTCTTTTGAATAAAATATTTTCCCAAGCACGTGCGGAAATCCAATACTCCAAGTTACTGAAAGGTCAAGTTGAGTACAACAGTGAAAGTACGTTTTTCGCGATTAGCCAGTAGTGGAGACACGAATTCAACACCCCCGCCGACACAGGGAGTGGTTGTTCAAACTGACTTTATTTAACAATTACTTAAGAGTGTCATCATCGAAAAAGCTTTAAAAAAAATTTGCATTGTCGACAAGTTCAACTCCCGACGATCAAATTAAAATTGTTCGACAAAATGCACTTGCTTTAATCGACAGGGTGAACATTCGCATAACGGTTATCGCTTTATTTGTCAAGAATACGATAATACATAGAATAGAGAATACATAGCGAATAATATAAAAGACAATTACAACTCACCGGTGTGGATAATACACTGAAGCACTACTGCAATTTCAAGTCAGAATCGAGTCACATTCAGAGTCCACTTCTCGCGTTCTCTAAGTTCTCTAACCGTCAACAAGGTTCCTCGAG
Organism: Cephus cinctus; assembly: GCF_000341935.2. Taxonomy (NCBI): domain Eukaryota; kingdom Metazoa; phylum Arthropoda; class Insecta; order Hymenoptera; family Cephidae; genus Cephus; species Cephus cinctus. The sequence goes on along the minus strand of NW_014332956.1, from coordinate 1,212,574 downwards.
CATTTCCCTTCTATATCAGTACTATATATTTCGATTCTGTCACTTCACTTCAAACATCCCACTGTACTCGTACCGCGGTTATCTCATACGTTGTGCTGATTACGCAACGTTTAACGCGTTCTCGGAACTTGTAAATCAGCGCGAAGGGGGATGCGAAATACATAACGTGCCTCGGAACGCCGCGTGTCAACTAAAGCCGCGTTCTTCTGACCCTTACTGGCATCACGACGCTCAGCCCCCTCTACACGAAGTCTTGTGCGAATTTGAATCCACGTGCTGCGCAATCGTAGACGGTGAAGCGGGAAAAGCAAGCGCGACCGCGGATGCAATGCGATCGATCCGTGAGGATACTCCATAAGGGAGTGGAAGTGGAACATGGAACCTGGGAAATCGGTATTGAAAGCTTCCGAGAACTGGCACGAACCCAAACATACGTGGAAGACCCTTTATTAATATTACCCTGGGATTAATACAATTCCTCAAGGGGGTCGGTTGGCCTGAACTCCCCTTGGCAGGAGAGAGTGAGAGAGAGAGAGAGAGAGAGAGAGAGAGAGAGAGAGAGAGAGAGAGAGAGATATGGAGAGAGAGAGAGACAGAGAAGGAGACGAAAAGAGGTAGACAAAGAGAGAAGGGCAGTGTTCGTTGTACTAGAAGTAAGAGAATGAAGAGAAGCATATCCAAGAGAGATAAAGCGAGATGGAGAGTAATCAAATAGACAAGCAGCAGAGAGACAGAGACAGAGATGGAGAGAAACAGAGTCATAGCGCCCGTATAAATTTTGGGAAGTTCACGGCTACCAAGGTCAAAGGTCTCCTGCGCGATAGCTCGTACTGGAAACGCAAACGAAGTTGAATTCTAAACCTCCGCCAATGCTGTCTGATCAAGTCACTGGCATTTCCACTTATACGGACTCAGTCAGCTGTAAAGCCCTAACGAAAGTTATGGGGCGTCCATTTGATGTTTGCAACAAAGAATTTCAAGCGGTGCGTACCACCTCACAAACGTGGTACATTAATTTCGTCAGACTTTTAGTCCTATTAAATTCACGTTCCAATAGGAGGACGCCGGATCCCTATTAATTCTTCGAACAGTCATATTTCCGTGTCGTCGTTTTATGGAAAAATTGTTGGACAACGTTATTTTCTGAAATCGTTATTTTCTCGAAAAATCAGCTTTCCGCATGTGGACAACTTTCTGAAGACGTATGAAGTTAGTCATTCGGGAATGTGAATTTTCGAGAAAACTACGACTCGAGAATATAATCACTCGGGAAAACGATAGGAATCTGGGAGACATGATAAATTTTTGTATGCTTCACGTACGCAGTGGAGTATTGTTAGTTTTCTCTGGATGCAATACGTCTTTGTTCAATGCGAATTAATACACGACCGGGATGCTGCGACCTCGAGAAAGAAGAAGAAGAACGTGAAAAATTTCGAGCATTAAGGCTGTTTTCTGTTTTTCTTGTTTCTGTCTTTCTCTAATATCTGAACCCACCTTTTTTTTTTAACGCCCGCTCTTTCTTCCTCGAGTAACGACATTACGTCGACCTTGAACGAGTTTCTAGTCTCACCGTCGACGTTCCAAGTAATCTCATCCTCGGGAACTACGGAATACGTTTTAGGAAGTGTATTAGGTGGCATTAGGTATAGGTCGATACGAAACCCGCATATCATTCGACCGACTCGCCAAGGCTACCAGTCTGGAATTTAAGTTCGTATACCTGGTACTATCGGTCGATCTTGCAAAAACGTTAATGGCCCAAAGGTGAATTTCCGAAATAATAAAAAAACTAGACACAAAACATCATACAAAAAGCGACTCCTAATACGACGAAACACTTGGGTACATATCTTTAAGCATTTTCGCAGCCCTTTTTAAATTCTTAAGATAAAATACGAAATTTATCTGTTACTCAACGCGTCCGATGATCCTCTCAGCTTCGCTTGTCATGATGAATGAACTCTTGTCGTACAGTTTTATCCTGAAGATGCAGACATCGACGTCAAGCATCCTCTTGTATGTAAACCGATATTCTGGTATTGAAGGGAACTACGTGTTTTCGTCCAATACCCATTTTTTCTCATACAAATTCGATATGTTATCGATAGCTATACTCGAGCTTTACAATCACCTATTTTTATAGTAAAGTTATATATTATTCATGAATTTTTTTATCAAAGTGCGTTTCATATCCCTTTAGTATGGACCTTAGAAACTGTGATTACCTCGTAGAGAATTTGATTATTTAATGGCAGTACTACGTAAATTGAATATATGGCAGATATCAAATGCACCTTGACAAAAGCTTATATCCTCGGTTTACGAGAGCTTTTAAAATTGAAAAAAGAAATAATAGTATTTTAGATACTGATATTGAAGCTGTTGAACGATTTTGATGCTTTGCTATAAATGTCAAGGTTTCTAAGCAATCAGGTTGTCTCGTATATCAGATGATATACGTTCGATTCCTTCTTACTGTACTTTTTATCAACCGTGATGTATATGTCCATCGATATCACTCGAGTGTCAGTGTGAAATTATGGGACGAGCGAAGGGTGTGAAGTTTAATAACGTGCTGATGCTTTTGTACATGATACTTGGAACATTGAAACTCTTAATTCGATCTGATAGAATGAAAAATTGGTTCAAGTAAAAAATGAACTTTGAAGTAGACGCTATTTTTTTTTATTCACATCAGAATAAGTTGTTAAATTTCTTTCGCGATTCGGGGGACAGTTGTTGTTTGTTTTTTAAATATTTTAAGCTGACACACAGAACCGTTCTTTCAACGATACGTTAAATCACGATCACACACGCTACACGAATTCCTGCTTTTTTTCGGGGAAATATTACGAATATGAATATTATCACGATCAAAGGAGCGAGTGAAAGTAAAGGGACATACAGTATGATTATTAAATTAATTAAATTTCTTTCCTGATATCACTCGATTCTAACGTTAAAAATTAATCTTTTTTATCTTCATCGTCATCCGATACGTCTTCATCGACTGAATTATCCGAGATATATTCATCAACTTCGTTATCGTTGGTGTCATTTGTATCTTTGTTCGGATGACTTGAATTTCCAGTTTTTCCCTTCTTTCCGTCATTACTGTTTGAGTTTGAATTTTTTTTCGAGTCGTTATCCTCATCACCACTATAAGCTTCATAGTCGTCCGGCTCTTCGGGATCTTCTGTCCTCTTAGCAACTGGTACTTTTTTCGGTTTTGATACAGCATCAGGCGACTTGGCTCGGCTTAAGTGAAATAAAATAATTTTGTTAATAAGAAAAAATCAAATTTCACACGCAATTAGTATATTACGTAAAACCAAGTTTCTCGTTAATACCTATCCTCGTGGCTTCTTGAGCTACGTCGACGTACTTTTCTTCTTCTTGAAGAGCGACTCCTCGACCTCGAGCGCCGTCTCTTGCTCCGTCTTCTGCGTCTTCCTGCGTCTTGGATTTCGCCTTTGGCTGAAGACTGCGAGTCGTGTTGGCTCTTTTGACGCGCTAGCGATCGTTCATTCGCACTCACGCCACCTCTACGATCTTTGACGTTCGCCAGAGCCGAAGAAACTCGAAGTACACGGCAATTCGAATCCACGGGTATCAAACAGCCTGAGCGAATTCCAAAGGCTAAGGCATCCCGTATATATTTATCCGTGAACTTACTGCCTTCCCGTTGCTTCCTGGCACGTTTCTTATCTATCGATGTGAAACGAGTTTAAGCTTTAGAAATGTGCATGGCTTAATGAGTAAAAGCTTCAAAGGCATTGCTAAAATTCTTACGCACTATCCGACAGACACGTGATTCAATTTTGGAGTAAGATAGACAACAATTTTATATTCTTTTGAATTTTTATGAATGATAAAAAATAACAATAAAATCCCTATATGCATTCTACATGAACATACAGCATATTGGAAATAAATTCTACAGGATTAAAGTGTCGAACTGAAAGGAATTGTGGGTATTTTGAAAAGGGGTGCGTGACGCTATTTAAAATTACCAGAAGCCATTCCGACTCGATCATCCGCACCGGAAGTGCTGCTTTGAGGGCTGACTTCGTCGAGAGAACCCTGGGAATTACTCGTGTCTAAAAAATCCAATAAGCCGGTAAAGAAGCCTGTACGCGATAACATCGCGGGTTGTTTTGTGGCATGTTAAATGTTACATTTTTTATGCGATTAAATAAATCACAGCAGCTTTGCCTTACCTAAGTACTTGTAGACGAGATCGGTAATCTTGGTTGAACGAGGATCCTCAGATTTACGACCAGATTCCTTCGCGTCCTCTTCATACTCCCCGTCAGTACCTTCTTGCTTTTGCGATGCACGTTCCGATGCTTTTTTGCTTTGGCTCATTCTTTTATTCGATCGTTTCAAGATTTTAAGATACCAGATTCACCACCTCGGCAAATTTACGAGTATATTTATAATTTTAAGGTGCGGATCGTGATGCGTGATTTTACCTAAGATTTTTCAGATCTATTTGACAAAAACAAGAGGTTTTACTGTTTCGAGTTTAACTGTTGGAACAGAAGCGCATCGAGAACGCGAAGTTTGTTGGATGATATCTCGAGATTCTGGGCGAAAAGGCGATTGTAGCTGCAGAGCCGTAGGAATTGAAGCTGATCCAGCTGTCTATGACAGCTGTATGGATAAACTATCCTCGTGAAAAGTTCCCTTTTGTTCTCGATATGAAAGAAGTCTCAGACGTAAATAGAACAGGGTGTGAAAGAGAGAATTTCCTATGACTTAACGTACTATATATAAACATATAACGTACTCTATATAAAACAATGCAACAATTTTCAAGATATGTACATGCTTATAAAAATTCAACTGTATCGACGATTTATATTATTTAATAATAAAATTCAAGCATTATAACATTTCTTTATTTTATTCATTTTCAACAGTCATAGTCGCAAGTTCATCGTCATCAATAATTAATTTCTTTAGTGGCATCGTCACGGCATGTTTTTTAATCTGCTTTTCATATTTTTCCGTTTCCTGTAACAAACACGTATAATCACTTCAAATTATTTTGATATTTTCCTAAAATATATATATCAGTTATACAATGGTGATTTGCTTCTTCTACTGCGCTTGTTTCGTTCGATACAGGAAGCCGATCTGTTTGACGATCCAGTCGAAGTCTCCAGGCTCGACGCTTTATCTCGATTGTCCTTATCAATCTTCCCCGTCTTCTTTGTTACAACAGCCTCGCTCTCTCCGCTTCTACGTCGTCGATTAGACGTAAACCACGGTGAAATTCCACGACGAAGCGATTTCCGGTCGAGACTGTTGCAGTTTTCAGGCCCCCTTCGCAATTTCCTCCTTTGGCTTCTACTTTCGTCATCCTTTCCACGCGCGGATTGAAAATTTGACAGAGCTATGATAGTAACACGTACAAGAATTAGATAATTATCGTTCGCAATAGTAAATACAATAATCGTAAACTATCTAAAAATAGATCGTGGTATAAGTCCAATGAATACAATACTAAATCACATTTTTTTCATTACCTGCTCCAAGGCTAGCTTTGATGTAATCGTTGGTAACTTGAATGAAAAAAGGCGGCTTATTTAACCTTGTTATCATATGCGATATCCAAGATAAACTTTTAGGTACAGTTGCCTCTTTATTCCTCGGTGAAATCTGGGTATCAATTGCCAGTGGTTTCGATGCGTTTTTAACATTAATAATTCTTTGCAATCTTTTCTTATATTTATGTCCAGTATGCAAAGCAGTGCCAGAATAATCATGACGTATTCGCTTTTTGTAAAGACGTGACTTTTGAGGTTGTTTATGCATCAGTCCATCCCTTTCTAAACCAGCAGAACCGACTTCGCAGCGTTTATAATCGAATCTTCTTTCGGCATCGATAATAGCCATATTACCCAAAAATCCATACACCACTTCGGCCACGTTAAGAAATTTCTTTGATTGTATACGATGTAAGATATTTTTCCGTTTTCGAAACCGCATCTTATCGCAGGATGAATTTCCTCTGCTATGACTATCCGGAGCAGAACAATGTGATTTTCCATAACGTGTCATTATCCGATATTCTTTTAACGAACTTGACGTGTTTATTTTTTAAAATTTATATTATAGTTTATGTCAGTGAAGAAGTCATGTTCAATTTCGCTTCTGTCTTTCTTCACAAAATCTAATAACTAACGTTTTCTGAACTTTGCTACAATTAGAGCAGACATTTTTTTTACATTTCCTTTGATCTTCTTCTCACGAAAAAGACTATGACTTAGGTCTGCTCAGAGCTCGTTTAGATATTATCCTAACCTTGGTTTTCGGAGTTTTTGGTAAATTCATCGGTGTAATTTTTTTAAGGGTTTGTCACCTTCTATTGATAACTCTTCGAATGACAAGTGGAAAATCAAAAACTTTCGAACTACCTCTGCGATCCCTTTCCAACAGAATACCAGTAGTAACGATGATTGATAGTACTATGATTGCGCCATTTGAACTTCCCTTCCTCTGGTTATAGAAAAAACCCCAGACAAATTTGTCGCTGACATTACTGCTGGATTTTCCCCCCCTCTAAATCATCGATCTAAGCTAAAAGAAAGTGAAGAAATTCCTAAAATATTGTTCGAAAATTTTTGTATATTTTTTTTTTAAATTAGTAAATCTTACATTTTTATAAATTTCAGTTACCGAAATTTATAAAATGTTTACTTCTATCCCGTTACTATACGCTCATTATATTTTTTTTGGAATTATCACGAATCAGTGTAAAAATTCTGAATTCCGTATCAATCGACTTTCTACGTCGCAATAATTTTTAACGGACGAAGCAGTGAGAATGATGACAGAATAAAGACACTGTCCATAGAATATCTAATTCTGACACGCGTAGTCATAGACGACAGAAGACAAGTGCTTTGACAATGGAAAAAGGACAAAGGGTACTTCATCCCTGTTCAAGCGTTCTTTATCTTTAAGAATATTTCCTTTAAGTAGCCCTTCGTAATTTCAGAGGACGCAGGAGACCCATCCCGTTCGATGAATATTTCGTTGTTTACAGGATGGTGAATCGCATTTAGCGTTAGGAGGCTTCAAGGCGACGTTATGGCGCCGATTGATAATGGTCCATGGACGAGGGCTACTGGGGACATTATAGGTAGTATCAAGATGAAAACCATCATAAGTTAACGTACTTAGAAGATACCGGAGGAATCTGTTCTTTGTCGAAGGATCTTGAATTTCTTGAAGCACAATATTACACGAAAAGTTTCACGTGGTTTTCATCACAGCCACTTGAATGCTGTTATCCCTTCACATCCTGAAAGAAATATCCTCTTAAGACGACCTACGGTAAAGTTTATTTCGGTATGAAAATTCGCTTTCGCATAATCCTTACTGCTGCTGTATCTGCTCTTTTCGATAATACACTCATACGACAATCTCTAGTATAGTGCATATATATACATTGTATGTTCATGGAATAAATCTATGTTATTGAATAGCGTTCCGTAATTGCGAAGCACGTTGTCATATTACTTTTGCGTCCACGTGATCACTACGGCACGAGGAAATACAGATGTAACCAACTAATTGGCGTATATGGATATTCTCTATTTTCAGCGAGTCGGGTAGCTTTGCCTTATCACAAAGATATCGGAGGATAAGAATTTTTTGGAATACGTACAAATGTACCTATTTTCTTGTAAAATACGTGGGTTAGTACTTTGACAAATTAATGAACGACACCAAGCGCTTTGGTTGCCACAGAATTCCATAGGTTCAAATAGTCAGTTTGAATATATAGGGTTTCCCTAATCACGTGGACGAACTCAACGTGGGTAAACTTTCAAGCTAATAACTAAAGAAAATCAATATTAAACAAAAGTACTCGTTCCGTTCTCGCATCAACCTATCCAGTCTTACGTATCACTGTACCTTTAATGAATAAATAATTCCAGGTAATTTATAACTATGAACTTAGTTTAATTCGATAAAAGCAGCATGGCCAACTTTATAAATTTAATCATGTGAAAATCCAGATTCTTATCGATCTCGTTTGTATATACGTGATATAGGCTTCAGTTCTCAATCGATATATTACCAGGTAATACAAATAGCGAAGATCTTAAGGTATTACAAGGCTGAAGTGTCCTGTTCTTTGACAATGTCGATAAAGTAGACAAGTGTAACTTGAACTTTTACAAGGTTCGAATAGCGAACTCTGACCTAGGTGATAGTCAACCTTCTGTTAAATTGACACCAGCGATATAGGGTTTTGGAATGAAATATTGAATTAAACTATTAAGTGTCTAAAATAATCGAATGTTATTTTATTACAGTACAATAATATGATTTTTGTATCAGATAAATCGCCAATATCCTAACAGTAAAATTTTCCATATCAGAATACGTATAAAATGTTGGTATTTAGGATTAAACAAGTTTAGCTCTTTGGGGCAGTTCCTAGTTAATCACCAAATAACTTGCAACTGTTAGTGGAGTGCAATTGTACTGACCCCAAGTACTGGCCAAGTACAGAAGTGCTGTTTATTCCTCTAACAAAAAGTATTAAAATCATATTATTAATGCCAAATACATGAGTCACCACTGTGACGTGATTTTACGATGCACTGTTTGCCTGACTCTTACTCCGACCCTCTCTACCTCAACCTAGCAGCCTGAGCGGCCGTGCATTTCCGTAACCGTCCGCTCCCGTTTGTGCATCCAGTTGGGTTTGCTGATTTTACGCGACCCCAAAGATCGACAGGATCCGTTAAGTTATCGTCTTTTCTGATAGGTTCCGTTAGAGCTTTCTTTTTGGTGGAGCTGGGCCTGTTCCACCCCAACTCTAATATAGTATATTCTACATATGAGAACCGCGCGGCATAGATCACACGGGTATGTTTAGTCAACATCATTTAAATATTTTTTGTTAAAGGAATTAACAGCACTCCTGTACTTGGCGTAATTCTTTACACGCAAGTCTTTTTTGTTTCTCAACACTGAAATCTATATTGTTACAGATATAAAATGTAAATACATTACGATGTCGCTAATCATAAAAATGTATTGCGTTGTCGAAAATGTTTGAAGGCATATAAATTTAATTTATAAGTGAATTTTTTTTAGAAATACATAAAAATATATACAAATTTAAAAAGAAAACGCGTCATTAATGGTGTCCAGCTTATTGATACTGTGTGGTAAAGGTAAGAGAGGAGAGTGTGCAGGATCACTTCCGTACCTCAGGCCGTGCGAGCAACAGAGAGGGGGAAACATGGTGCGAGCGAAACGACAAAGCGTCGCTGGTTGCGTCCTTTTCGCAGAGCATCAGTGCGAACGAGTCGGCAATATGACGCTACCGTAGCTCTCGCAAGGTTTGGCCGTTGCACGCGCGGGCCGAGGTGCGTAATCAGTCACTGCTAACTTTCTTCTTTTTCCTCACCGCACGGCGTCCACAAGCAGGACGCCATTAATGACGCTCAGTTACATGACTTGCATCGTCGCCTTGGCTGGGTCACCGGTTGCCTGTACTTGGCGCAAGACTCGACCGAGTCTTTCGATACGTGCAAAAAGCGGCCTGCGGAACTGCCGACCCACCAAGTCCAATCACAGTTCAACAATCTTCTTACACGTGTTCTGGATTTATCGTGAATTTATATTTTTACATCTATCGACAGTACGTTAACTTCAGCTCATCGTTATATCTCGTAATCCAACCGTGCGAAGCACTTTTTTACAGTTTACTTTGGGTAAACACGAAAACCCTCTGATTGACGGGGGCTTCTCGCAACGGTCCTCTTTTTCACCCGCTTGCCAGCCGCCACGTGCTAACTACCCTGGAAGAGAAGATATCCTTATACACGGCGAAGAGTGAAATATAGGCTTCTACTTGATATGTTTAAAGGCAGACTCGACAGCCACGAGAAATGTAAGCCTTAACTACACAGATCAGACTTTAGGGAAACACTTTATATGGTGACGTCACTGGACTTGAATCGGAGAAACTAGATTGTCAGGTCATTAGTATAAACAGTATAGCTCGAAAGTAAAGTGTTAAGTTAGTCAGCTCTTAGTTTAAATAAATTTAACGGCTAGATATTGAATAATTAATATTTAATAGATTTTTCTTTTAATAAATAAAAACTAGTAAGGTCGCTGAGACTGCATATGTATTGTTACGGGTTAAGTATATTTTTAACTTTCATATTTCAACGTGAACCCGAAACACGTTCTTCTTCATTCTTATGCATTCGTCATGTAATTTGTCACGCAATATATTATGGATACGTGCTGCTAGTGTTACTAGAAGCGTGTCTAGTATACCAGATTATAAGACTAAATATTTTTATAAGCATAAGAGGGAGTCTACATTAACATATATCGATACCGTTTACCAACCTTTATGACATCATTTAAATTTTGGAATGTGGACAAGAAACTTCAAATATGTTTCAGGGACTCTGGTAGTCTTGACTTTATTACGTATGTCCGACTCTATATTCGTGACGTAATCATTTCGGGGCACGTGGATAATTTGACGTGTCTCACAGCTACGTCATAATAAAGGCAACACGTGTTTCCAATTGCAGGCGTGTCAGGCGTATGTTACATATTATATGATCTATATTTTTCGAGCAAAAATCCCAGCAATTCCGGATTGCTATGGAAGTTGATGGAGGTACTCAAAAGCGTGGAACGGTAATGTCTTGTTTACTCAATATTTGATTCTATTCTTTTTTAATTGGATCGAATCATACAGTATATGTATACAAATAAGGCGGAGTCGTATATATACATATATATATATATATATATATATATAGTATATAATAACAGTGTAATAACGTTGGACACAAACAGAAACGTAATGACAAGAGAGTGTCGTACAGCAGCCATGTCGTTAACCAGTAATTGCAATTACAACGCTCGGTTTGATAATAGGGCAAACGTTGGATATACGTTACTACGTGCCAACTTTGAGTTTGTCATTTGGTATTCGCATTATCGAATTTCAGTGAAACGAATATAACCTCATGAAGATTTTTAGCCGGTGAAAATTTGTTATTTCGTATTTCTCGAAGTTCCCGGTTTGTTGAGTTATATCTTAGATGTCCTTTTCACCTTGGTTCTTAAGGTGTTATTTCTTTTGAAGTTTCGGGTGACGTGGAATATACATACGAGTGGGTGTATGGTTGTGGGATATTACAGAATCGTTAGGATATCGTTACATATCGTCGAATCGAGAATATATGCATCATTAGGATCATTCGTGAAAAATATGTTTCTCCAAATTTTTATTTCGATCAATCAAGATATTATATGCGATACCTTATTAGTAACTACCTACACTGCCTTGTGACAGCCCACACGAGACTATTTCTTCGTGGATTCAGAAATACCAAGAATCTTGATATCACAGAGTCTCGCACCATATCAGAAACGCTGTAGACACGAAATATTTTCAACTACAAAGTGGCGACTGATCTTGTCAGAGTTCCTAATATATGTATATTATCGGATACTAGTTATTCGGTATATATGTACGCGTGTATGTCCCACCCACACTTTCCAAATAATGCTTATCAAGCAAGTAGAAATACTTTGCGCAGCAGCTATTTAAATCTTTTGCCGTCGATTTTCAATAGCACTCTGCCAAGACTCAAAGGTACAGGTAAATATAAAAAGTGATGCCCAAAGAAGAGAAAAAAATGCTTTCAACTTCGAAAGAAATTTCTAGGACTTCAGCGTTCCTTATTCAACAAGCAAATACTTGGTAGCAGGTATCTTGTTGTTTCTTTCATATTCGGCCTAGCCCCATATCTATCTTGACTCGCTCGACCTTCTGCATACAGTTCTCGCAATTTCATTGACTCGAGAAAAAATCTTTTGAAAGCTCTTTTTTTAGACGATTTGTTTACGTGGGATTCATATATGTCACTTTCCTCTAATAAACGCATGATGCGTCTTGTGCTAATGAAGATCGCTATTGAGACTGGGTCAAGCTCTTAGCTTTTTCAGGGAATGCAGAGAAAAGAAAGTAAGCAGAACGGCTTAATTAAGTGATGGAAGGAAATTATCTTGTGGATGCTGCCGCAACCAGTCACGCTTTTTACTGGAAGGTTTTATGACTTTTTGTACAATTTACAAATCCTGTGGTCATTATAGATATTCTTTGTAGGACCGAGACTAGTATGCTGCTCTTCCTGATCATCCTCGATTTCAAATAATCTTTCAATTGGTAGACGCTTTTAACTGGCAGCTCTTGTAATTGCCAGACCCTAAATTATACTCTTCGAGCCGCTGGGGTATCTGGCCATTTCGAATCGGCTAAAAGCGTAGTGTTCTTGGGGCTGGGTTAATCTAATGGGAATTTTGCTCCGTGAAACATGAAAAAAGAGGAGATAGACCTTGCCTGTCTGTCAGGGGTGTCACTGCTGCCACCAGTCCTACGAGCATGCTTGAATTACGTGCGAAATTGCGCTGATGCTGCTCGCTGTCATTCTCGGATTTCTAAAAGGTCTAGCATTATTGCATGTCGCGTTCGACTATGTTGTAATGGGATTTCTTTTATAACCAAGAAGATTTGAGATACAAATATGGCATGTTAGTTTCCTTGTAAAATGAAATCTCGTTGAAATCGTTAAGAAATGAAATAAATAACACAATTTTTTTAATATTAAAAAATATTACTCTTGCGAATACAGGTTGACTCTTACCCAAAGTATCATTAGGGTGCAATGAATAATGTATATTAAGGAAATTCATCCCCACATCGAAATCACCAATAATAAAGTATTCAGTAAATATATGAACCATTAGAAGATGTGGAAACAGATTTTTCGGCAGTGCATTGGTCTCCTATCCTTCCTGTAATTTAGAGTCTGTATCAAAGTACCAAGTCAAAAATGGTATAAAGCACTGAAAAAATAAGCAGCACTGACATATCAGCGAACAGTAACACCCGTTAAAAACGAATTACATCCCGCAAACGTTTTTGAGAAATAAGGGTCTTCTGGAAAGGTAGTAGCAACATGCAGCGCAATGCGGAAATGGACCAATTATGAAATCAAATACATATATCGAAAGCATACGTTGTTCCAACAATAACAATAGTAGCTGATTCAGCCCGGAGATAAAATAGCAAAGAGAATCGGAACTTGGAATTGTAAAAAAATTTTCATTTCGTTATGCCATGTCAGTTTCGTATTGTTTTCTTAAAATGAACAAAAATCCATAAATCAGTCGTTCCTGCTACCGCGTGTCCAAAAGCGTGCAGTGCATGCATATTTACTCGTATGCTTCTCTCGCTTCACGTGGCATCCCATAATATTATTGCGCGTACTGGAGTCTCGTGCTTACACATTGGCGAGGTAAAGCTTTGTGCATAAAACAGTGCCGTAGCCGGCAACTGTCGGGCTTTGAAATATCTGTAGAAATTGCATACGCAACATCTGGGTCGAACGTGCAACGATTATTGAAATATCTAACTGGCATATGAGACAAATTTATACGACTTTTTATTTCGTTGTAACACCCGGTATACCTCGACTGTGTGTTACGTCTATGAAAGACCGGCAGATTCTTTTGAAACTTGTAAACTGAACTCCTCGGCAAACTTGCAACACAATGGCTAATGAAGTATAAAATTTGGCATAACAAAGGATTAGGAGTTATTGATTTTATCGCAGCGTAGAATAAAGTGCTCTTTCTATGCTGCTGTTTCGGCGGCAGGTATACGAACACTTTATCATTCATGAGTTATGCATAGTGCGTGAAGTGGCTGATTGAGATAATCATTGATTAACAGTCAAGTCGATTTGCCTGGTTTGACCCTGAAGCTGACTGCAATAGTATCATGGCTGAATAGCAAAGCTCATTAGCGAAGCCACCGTTTCGTATTTATCAGTCTTGAAATTCAAACTGCACTGGAAGTTGGATTTAAATTATCCCAGTCGCGTTTAACGGTGTTTCCCGGATATTCGTAAATGCGCTTTGAAGCAGGCGTAAGCTTGTAATTAACGAATAAATTTAATTACGCAAATCGAAGCCAAAATTATTATTTTCTGTATAACACTTGAAACGCCTAAAGAATACGTATAATAATGAGCTTGATAAAATTTTTTGGAAATGCAGAAAAAAAAATGTTTCATACTCCTATTGCCATTAGAAATAAGGTATTGGACGTTGCAAATAAAAAATCCAATTTTCAAATAAAAACTAGTATAAACACGTAATCAAGGTGCCCGAAATCGGTATATACGTAGCTGATAGAAATTTCCATAACTAACCTTACCTTGGCATCCTGTACGTTCCTCATTATTAGTAATATAGGTCACACTCACCTATCACAGTCCATGCAAACTGGATCAATTGTTGTCTGTTAAATGTACGCTATACAATCCTGGGATGAATTTAACGTAGAGACGTACCGCGTGTTACCCCTTGAAAAGGATGTCGAATTACGTACCCTCTAACCCTTCCACAAACAGATGTGGAAGCTAAGGGCCATTTTCATTTAATCCAAGAACTAATGGCTTCCCATTTAACGAGAACGGGTCTCGTTATGTGAATATTCTACGATACACGTAGTCGACGTTACTTTGCTACGTAGTTACTTAAAATATATACTTTAGTCGTTATACAAAATTTCGTTATTGTTGACTTTCCCTTTATATGATAAAGTTCAACAATGAACATAGCCCTGTGACACTTTCACCTATATTCACAAGATATAACATCCGACGGAGATACGTTTCGCGTTAGGGTATACTAAGGGACCAGATTTCAGAGCTTTCAAAGGCTTAGAAGCTTTTGGATTCCCTCAACGGTGACAATAACTCTGAAATCGTTAAGCCACGTTTTATGATGACGACCGATACAGGAGTGCTTCGATAAAAGCTATTGGATTGAAATGTCGGAAGCACGTTTTCCTATTAGCTACGGTTACAGTATGGACTGACATAAAGTTTAAGGTTAATCAATGACTTTTATGTCGGCTAACTCGAGATAACTGGATATGTATGTGTATATATGTAGTATGCACAAGTATTGTACGCGCATTAATTTTTTCAATGATTCGAACGGCAATCAGTGTCCCCAAATTAGCTAGTGACCACAAGTAATGTCTTGAAAATAGCTATTTCTTCAATTTCCTTTTCATATGTAAAATATATATTAAATTTTTATAAAATATATGTACATGTATAGTGTCGTGAAAGAAGTATTATTCGAGAAAAATACATGCAGGTTTATTATTGTGATGCAGTATTAAATATAATTGGCAACTGTAGGGATTCTATTGACGGTATACAATTCGTATGAAAGTACGAATACTGGCTATAGATATTGTAACGGTGCTGATATGTCGAGAAATAATCATAACAGTATCGTAAATACCGGGTGACAAGAAACATTGCGCACCACAGCGTTTCGCAACATTCACTTGTTTTTCATTAAAAAAAATCAACGTCAGACATTTCCCGTATCTGTGCCACGATCTATGACGTGTTAAATGGATAAAAGATAATGTCGAAGAATCTGAAAGTTTTTGGAATCTTTCCAAATTCATCGCGGAAACGTGGTATTAGCTGCATGGAGCCTTTGCAACATGATAAAATTGCACTTGGCATCTTTCCATATACCGGCAATCCGTTCCTGGTACGTCACTTACCAGGATTATGATATTTTTTTTGGAAATTCCAGGTGCAACGCATTGAAGCGCATATCCTGATATTATTCTTTATACAACGAATCACGATATTCAAGGTTACAAATTTTTCAAAATAAATATCCCTAGTGCCATGTAGAATGTGCCTAGTACAACTTTAGAGTACTACCCGTATGTAGTATCATGTATGTATATATGTATGTAGCTGAAACTTTCTAGGATGAAAATTGCATAGTTTAAAAAATTTCAAACTTTCTGTGGCATTAGACTTCGTTCTGGTTTATTTTCATGAAACGATATAAATTTTTAACAAAAAACCACACTATCCGGATATAGAAACTACAATTCGACGAAGGACGAGCATTCGACAAATGCATCGTTTCGTACGAGGACAACTAAACCAAGAATCTCGTTTGGTGAATGTTCTTTTTCTTAAGCAATATACTTCGATACGTATCCTCGCGATCCGACGTGGATTGTTACTGCAATGTCTTGGTTCATCGATAAACGTTTTATCATTCCACGTGGAAAACTTACGTGCAAGTAGGTACATTCCAGGGAAACAAGAAAACAAAAATGAGAAAAAAGTAAAAGAAAGAATGCTACACGGTATGAATGATGCGGATAACGTTTGGAATATATTAAGTGGATTTTCACCATGCCGAAAAATCGGTATTCACTTCTCTACTATTGGCCCGAGTTTTACTCCAGACTGAACCATTGCTTCCAGTTTCCTTTTCAAATGAGAGTTATCTCAGAAAACGGGTTTGGATAAGGATAACTTGACAGTTCTGATAAATCCTTGATCCTACCGTTCCAATTTCCAATTGCAGTCTTCTCTGATAGCGCAGAGCTGCTGGTGTCCTACATTTCACTGTTCAGATCCCTCCCCCCCCCCC
>NW_014332956.1:1163843-1195901 GCF_000341935.2 Cephus cinctus | reverse complement strand
CCCCCCCCTTGTTATACTACTATTGGAAAATTATTTTTCTATTCACGTAAATGCACTTTGAATATATTAGTGATGCCTAAAATACTGTATCCGTGCGAAAAGAGTTTTTTTGCCGATAATACAGTTTTCCAAATAGTAAAGGGTAGCTGACAGAAAATAAACGGACTTGGACATCTTACCGGGTTCTGGGAGCTTATACTAGTACCACAGCCACAGGAGCTTATACTAGTAAATCCATGTACCAATCAGTACTCCTTCGCACTAGAGTATTAGTAGGCAGTGTTTCCATTATGCAACAAATTTTTCAAATGCAGTTTGTACAGTGAGTATCAATAATGCCTTGGTGATGAGATACTAACCCAATGATTTGCACTCAAAGGACGTTGTTGACGTTCAGTTGTTTAGAAATTGTAAATGCACGGATTACCTGGGTTAAAAACGTAATACCTGATGCAGTTCACAGGTGGCAGAAGTGTCAATGATCCGTCAATATGTCAGATCGCGCGACGTCGAACGAACGAGAATTCCTAATCAATTTACCTTCAGTCGACGCTTTCGAGCTGATTCGTAGATTAACTGAAATGCCAGCGTTACGAATGCACAAAAAGATGGTTTTAAAAATTCATTACTTGGCTATAATTCGACAATGTGGATCATAACAACAACTGGTACGTGCATATCTGTGACGCACCCGTTTACATTTATCAGATGCCGTGGGGTTTACTTAACCGACTGCCAGTTTCCTACAATCCAAGAAACGCAACTTGTACCAATTATATTTTTAATACATAAATTCTATTTTGTTACATAATAACTGTACAAATGTAACATAAATATAACAAACGTGTTTGACCTTTAATTGATCATATCAGCGTTATCAGTCAACCACTGGCTGCTTGCATCACCACTGTCAGAGATGAGTAGGGAGATGCACAACGCTACGGTTTTAGGCGATACGGTATTTCCAGGTATTTCCTTACTCATCTCTGCCATCGTAACCGCTAGCCTCATCTCTATGGCGCTTTCCTCCGCGCAAGTCTGATCAATACTTCATCTCCACTGTGTAGCAGTTTCACTACGGTTTCTATACCGAAATACTAAATATTGCGATTATTCCATAGCTTTTATATAAATGTTTTCTATGTACAGTGATGATTTGTGTCCCGGATTTTGAAGAGCAGCGATTATGGAATTTTATTCGTTATTTAGTGTCTGCTTGAAGTTGATGCAATTTTGGCATATATTGTCAAAATGAATTAAATGAAATAAGAAAAATTGTACGTATACCATATAAATTAAAGGTAAGATCATATCATCGTGAGCACAATGTTGTGCTGCATTTAAACTAGAACGATTTTATTGAATTTAATATTTCAGACGTAAGTTTGGAAATACGTATTTAAAGATGAAAAGACAAAACGTCAGAACGCTATCATTGGTAGTGTGCACCTTCACCTATCTTTTAATCGGTGCTGCGGTATTTGACGCTTTGGAGTCGGATACAGAGAGAAGACGTTGGGAATTTCTTTCAGGTAATTTTATCATTAATTAAAGAATATCATAATTATAAAATGTGTATATAACCAAAGAGATTATATTGTTAGTGAGTATTAATAATTATTTTAGAGGTTCGACGTAATATGATGAGAAAATACAATATTACACCAGAGGATTACCGTATGGTAGAGATTGTCATAATTGAAAATAAGCCTCACAAAGCTGGTCCACAATGGAAATTTGCTGGAGCCTTTTATTTTGCTACTGTTGTACTGGCAATGATTGGTAAACGACAGTACTATTTTTAAACCACAATATCTTCTCGGTACTACTTTCACTAATTTACAATTTCCAGGTTACGGCCATTCCACACCCGTGACAATAGGCGGTAAAGCATTTTGCATGGCATACGCCATGGTTGGAATTCCATTAGGTCTCGTCATGTTCCAAAGTATTGGCGAGCGTTTAAATAAATTTGCATCAGTGGTCATTAGACGTGCCAAGAGATACTTAAAGTGTCAAAAGACAGAAGCCACCGAGATGAATCTCATGCTAGCGACAGGAATGCTGTCAAGTATAATAATCACAACAGGAGCTGCAGTTTTTTCAAGATACGAAGGCTGGAGCTACTTTGATAGCTTTTATTACTGTTTCGTTACACTTACCACTATTGGTTTCGGTGACTATGTTGCTCTTCAGGTAAAATCGATTATCAATCAAACATATCATATCAAAACTTGTTATCAATTTTTATCATTGTACAAGAATTCATACTTTTCTTTCAGAACGACCAAGCTCTGTCAAACAAGCCTGGATACGTAGCACTGAGTTTGGTCTTCATTCTGTTCGGTCTAGCAGTAGTTGCAGCTAGCATAAATTTACTCGTACTTCGTTTCATGACTATGTAAGTCACATAGAAGTATACAAATTTTTTTTCCACTTTTTACGTCATAATTATTAATACATATTTTATATGTCTCCTTCAGGAATGCCGAAGACGTACGACGTGAGGATAACGAGTTGCAGCCAGCATCCCATCACGTTTTGACTCTTGACGGTGAAGTTGTAGCAGTGAACGGGAAACTCTTGGCTGGCCATGTTCCTATGATTCACGATACCGATGATTGCGTCAGCGTATGTTCCTGCACCTGCTTGGGTACTGGAACGACGGAACTCTTGGATTCTTCAGGGTATCAGGGATACAGACCACCATCGATCACGACTGGTCTTCGTGTGAAACGTGCATCCGTCTGATGGAAGGAGTTTCGTCGTCGCAGTTTACGACGTCGATTATCTAGTACAGATAGTCGCGAACTACTTGGCATCGATCTGTAACATTCTGCAATGTAAATTGAGTATTTTTACTTACCACTTTTTTAATCGTAGATTATAAAATCGAACCTGGAAATTTTCATGCGTGATGCCTGTTAGTGAATAACAATATGATTTTTAATGGCAGTTATGAAGAACGCTCAATATGATGATAGTCAAATATTTTACAAAAAGAGAATGAAAAAATATTCCACTTTTCATGGCCTGATTAAAATTTTTCCGTATTGGTACTATTATACGCCTATTAAGTTATGAGGACTTATCTTACAAAGGAATCTTTCTGAATAATAATATACCTGGCTGAAATAAACGATATTATAGGGTTCACTAAGGTGGATCGACTAGCCTTAGGTTCATACGTGAAAATCAAAATAGTCAAATTGATCGGTAATCAATAATGCTGTCTTTAGATTTCTACTGGAGCTGACAAATTGTTGAGTCAACGTTCTAAGTGTTCGCGAGTATATCTAATGGATTGCGTGATTTAAATGTCGCGCTAGTCGTTCATAAATGTATACATGTATTCACAGGTAAACACAGAAAGACTGATTATGGAAATGTAATGAAAACAAATATTTATTATTTTTGTATTATAAGGTTACGTTTACTGCTAATTATACCAAGGGAATATACGTCGTCGCTGTATCCCGATAGGTCTTTACCAATGACAGCATAATAATACTGTTAATATATACGCACAAGGTGAAAAACTGAATAATGTACCCCATTATGTATTAGAAAGTAAAATGTAAATTTGACATTTTAATAGACAGTATAGAATGCGTAAGAAAATTATAGAATATTGAATTTGCATTACTGCATTGGAAAAATCAGACAGCTCTCTGAGCATGCTAATGTTGCGTAACATAGTTACGTATACGTGAATTATACCAAAAGTAGTAATGCTATATGACATTGTACAAAACATATGTATTTTTTAATTTTAAGAACTTGTTAATAAAACTGTGTTGTGTAACGGATAAATATTGTGTAGATAGGCATGAGGTGCTGGCTTTTGCCACGGTAAATCTTATCGAGTTTACACTATGTGCTCGAACTTAAGATTACAAAGAAAAAAAATATTTAGGCAATATCTGAGGAGCGGCCTCGCTCGCAGAGTCACTGTGAGAACGGGCGGTAAATAGCGACGAAGGAACATGTATGTATGTACGGGATATATACATTATCGACGGAGGTGATGATCATAAAATCCCAGTCCCGGACTCGCCGCTACGTTTTAGCGCCATGATTTCGGTATCGCCTAAAAGCGATGCGTTTTGAGCATCTTCCCTTTAATCTCTATTCTAAATAATACTACATCCTTGGAATGATCATGTATGATATATCTTATAATTTGTTTATTCTCAGTCCCAGAGTGCAGCTCTATCAACAATACAACAGCGCGTTCACAGGAATTTCCATTGTGTTATTGGCTGAGAGTTGCAATTATGCAATTGGTTTAAATGATTTTTACGTAATTTCGAACCCAAGAATTTGCTCTGGTAGTTAAACAGAAATTTGGAATAACAATTAGAAAATTCAAAGTGGTGGATCCAATATGGCAGACTGATTGCAAAAAGTTACTTGATTTCGATGAAATTCGGTAATCGGGTTCTCCAAGTTACCGAATACGAATTCAAGGTCTGAATAAGGGAATTCAAAATGGCTATCCGAAATGCAAGTAATTATTGAATTTGGATGAAACTCAAATTTAATGGATTAATTAGTTGCCAACGAGATCATGATTATGTAATTTTGCATTATAGTTGTACAGTGTGATAATACATTTATATTCTGAGCGCTGCGGTGCAAACGGACCTTTAATTACGCGCGAAAGCGCGCACGTCGCCCCAGTGTTCATATACCCTACATATTTATATACATTTACTATATTTTCGGAAGCAATAATTACTATATAGAAATACTATACACTTGCAGTGATCCCACCATGATAGTTTTATTGTGGGTTTGTGGTAATTAAACGTGAAAGATAATTTCAGCTATCACAGCCCCATGGGATAACAGGCGAATTACGAAAGAACAGTAAGTACGTTACTTTAAAAGGTTATTAACAATTTATATAAAGTATGAAATTGGCAAGCTGGTCCCAGGCGAATACCATACTGCTGTTTCCTCAAAAATGAAATACACATAATAAAGAAAATAAAAGGTTAGTCACAGTCCGAAGGCATACACGTTTTAATATGTACGATAAGGATTAAATTTTTATCTCCATGCAGTATAACCTCTATACTGCTTGTACCGGTATAAACGTTAT
Organism: Cephus cinctus; assembly: GCF_000341935.2. Taxonomy (NCBI): domain Eukaryota; kingdom Metazoa; phylum Arthropoda; class Insecta; order Hymenoptera; family Cephidae; genus Cephus; species Cephus cinctus. The sequence continues at coordinate 1,190,794 of NW_014332956.1, read as the reverse complement.
TATTTTAGTAAATTGTCTTGAAAAAAGAAACATAAAATTACTTCATTCGCAAAGTATTGAATCCTTGTTAAAAATATTATCAGGTATTGGAGTACTCCACTACTGTAAATATGTAGCAGCAAAAAAAATCTTCCATGAATCGATATATGTATACACACGCACCTACAAATTTGTTTTCCTTCGTCCGAACAAGGAATATCAATTCCTAGACAATCATCCAGATAAAAAATTAATTTTATACCGAGATTACCTAGGTTTCGGTGATTAATTGTCAATTTCCGTCGAATGGTGAGAAATACAAGCGTGTTCTGGACTGTAACAGTGGGAAGTGAAACCTTTTCTGATTGAAATGGTCACTACCAGGCTTCATTTGCCGTATAAAAACTCTGGAATTGTAGCATTCCGATAATAGTCAAGTTCCATCCTTACGTCGGAAGGTGCTTTGCCATACTTACTTCGTGACCATGTAAGAAAGTTCATCTTTTTTATCAAGGATACGTACAACGACAATTAATTGTTCATAAACTTTTTTTTAAGGATATCCAAAACATTCTGCGTACTTCTGGTTTTATCCGCCATGGCGCTATTCGACTCATCGGCGTCTGCTGGAATTGCTGAACTGTTTAACGACATCGAGGATCCTATGTTACCCATGAACCATCCTTCAATTATAGTAACAGTTGCAGAATGATCCTCTAGATGGCTAATTAAATTCATATATATTTCACGTAGTGTTTTTTCCTTCTTTCATTTCAGAGTAACTCTCTTCAAGATGTTCTTGAAGAAGATGGCGTAGGAACACCCTGCCACATGGAATACCAAGTGGTAATTTAAATAATAAAGATAAAATAATTTAAAAAATAAATAATACCGTTTATTTTTTACAGACTAAAAAAAAAGTTGGACGTTGCACTAAATTAGGCCACGGAGTCAGAGGATGCGTTTCCGGCACGTACCTAAATCCGTTCCATCCTGATTGCATGTAAAACGTTAATAACACGGGATTGTGTTATCTGCCATGGGATATTTGACATAACTTATTTGTATTGGAACTATCATCGTCTTATCAGCAGAGCTTGTATTGATTTCTTATTTTAAGGCAACGCATGTATGCGGATCCTAGTACATTAATAAATATCAGTATATAATCATAGTCAGCATTATTCTCAAAAATGTTTTTCAGTAACAAATACACTTGTAGGTACAACGGTAGATATGAAATAATTACTATCAATAGGAAAAAGCTGATAATAAATTTAATAAAGAGCATTTCAAAAATATACAATTGTAGTTCATCATTGTTTCTTATACTCATTCTAGACTCTGTCACGTCTCCTGGAAAAATGTGTTTTCTTTACGGGAACTATTACATTTCATTTGACGTCTTCACGTAAGCTATGGAATCAGCGAACGTTGTAGCGACGCTAAGCCGGCTTCCCTCACACCTTGATACGCAATTTCCTTGCATTACGCAGCTCCCAACAATAATAGACTCTCCATCCTGATCTTCTAAAAAGCCTGGTATTCATTTTAATTTACAGTAGGATTTCGGTTGCTCGGAAACAAAATGTCGTTCTACCTCCATTCCATATATATATAACGGAGAACACCGTTTCTCTGGCATTTCAACTCGCGACAACGCACCCAACATGGACCGTGCAAAATTTCGGAATTTTTTACAAAATTTTGGCATAGTGTTATTTCTGGTGATTATCTTTATCTTGCAGTATGTCAACGCCGCTTTGACAACAGTGGGACTTGGTAAAATACGTTTACTTAAGATAACAAGAAATACCATTATATCTTATGGATACGTTCGGGCATAATTATTTTTAGGGACTCGTTTAAAAACTTTACACGACACAGTGGAATATATGGCTAAGCGACCTGAACAAATGAACGTGGACGCCATTTTTGGTATCACGTTAGTGGAAGGTAGTAACTGAATGTGTTAATTAAAAGTTATACAATACCAAATACATACTTAATACAGCTAATACTATGGCTTGTCTGGAACATCCAAAACTGAATGTACTCGACAAACAATATCGAAGGATTTTGAAAAATATTTTGAGGATATCTAGAGATGCCAGAATCAACACAATGTCCATAATCAATTTGAAGAACGAACAGTATCACCCCTGTAAGATTCTGTTTTTTTTAATTCAAAATACATCATTTTCAATATTACATATAAATATCGGTCTAAAATAATAGATAAGCCAGAAGTTACTTTTACAGTAATTCGCATAATGAATCAACCGAAAATATGGATCAGACCAATTCATTGGCGTTTGGGTCTTCTGGGAAAGATTCCTGTCGCTGGTGAAGGATTGACAAGCTTTTGTACCAAGAGAATAATGTACCAGGGTACTCCTCAGGAGAATGACAGCGACAATTGTCTAATTAATTTGTCATTGGGTGTACTCCAAAGGAATTGCAAAGTATCTAATGACTGTGCAGAGATGCTTTTAAGAGATGACAATCCAAGAGGCTATCCTTTGACCCATCGATTATTATATATACAGTTAGCCAGAGCGGTGAGTGTTATCAAGAAATTAGATTATTGTTAATAGTTTAGCTATGAGTTTAAAAATCTTTTTCAATTTCAGTTGGGATGTCAGGAACACCTCAGGACCAATTTTACACAACTTATACCCTTGTACTGTAAACGGATCTTACAAGATTTAGTTGAACTGGAAGCAACGAGATTTCCGGAAATGGCTCGCGATCTCGCCACTGAGCAAAGTAAATAAAAATTCTAAGAATAATTTTTTAACGAATTTTCACAATTCGGAAATATATTATTTACAGTTTTACTATGCGGCATGGAGGGTTTTCTAGAATTCGCCAATGATCATTATACCAGTCTCATACTCAGCTGGCCAAACTATGCTGGCTGCTTCAGTGCTTTTGGGTAAGTCTATTTATTAAAAAAAATTCTAAATCTCTTTTTGACATTAATTTGTCATAGTTTCAAGAGCGATACCAGAAATTTTAAGAATCTCAGAATCCGCAATCGCAGAGAGAGTTCAGCTACTGATTTTGGCTGTGATAATCATTCGACTGCTTTGGGTGCTGCTAGTTTGGCATTACTGATACGTCAGTACGTGGAAGTTGGTACAGAAATGTAAATAATCCAAAAATATGAAAACTCTATATCCAACCAACTATGAAATATAGTAATAAACCTAATAACGTTCAAATAAAATATTGAAGTGTCAAAAAAAAAGCAAAATGTCAGCTCATCACAATTATTAGTGACTCACCTTTAAAGTATATAAATTCCCACAGGATTCCATCAATTCATAAGATCCACCTAAAGGTCAATGAACATATATGAACGAGATCATTAAAACAATAAAAACGATAATTTATTAGCATTGAGTAACACAGGTTAAAAAACATTCCCATTGACGCATGTGAATTGCTATACAAACGTATACATATATGTGCCAGCATACATATATTACATACAATGTATAGTAGAGAGCCGGAATTTAAATGGTATAACGATTCATTAAAATTTTTAAAGTCGACCCCTCCTTTTAATTATGTTCGTCTCGTCATTGGCGACAGTGATGATAAACTACTTATTAATTTCACACAGTCTAAATAATATTATTAACCTGACGATTAAGCATGCTTGTATCGCCTGGAAGCATGTGACCCTTCGTACACGTCAATTTCAGCCAGACGATTCAAGTCCAAAGACGTGAATCAACACCCGTGTCTCATCCTTGCATCATTTTCATTACTTAATTCGTATGTATTCATATATTATTAAATCTCCCTTATGCAGTACAATTCGTTTAACGAGTCGTATAGCGAAATATATGAAAAATATCTCGTTGACAGAATCGCGAGGGACATTTGATTCCTGAGGGATCATATTACGGGATGCTCTTACTCTGTCATCCTCGTGTAGGCCAATTAAGGTCGTCGATAATAATAGGGTTTTCCATAAGGTCCCATTTTTCCATCGTTCTTCGTTAGTCTTACTTCCTGGAAGTAGCTGTATACCACACCCCATATGTATAAGTATATCACTGTAAGAATATATTAAAATAATTTTTTTTAATCATTACATGACTAGACTAAAGTAATTATTAATTAATGACAAAAATTATAATCGAATCAAATAATCATCATAATATTACATTCTAACTCAACCATATTTCACTTACCTATTGCCAGAATACCAAACAACAAGTATAAGGAACCGTCCAAGACCTTAGACTGAATGTACAGCATTATAACCGTGTACAAGACGCTCCCTACAAGCCCCACGACGCACATGATTCCAAGTATCACCCAAGGAAGCATCAGATAGATGTTTCTCTGTGAGAATAGTATTTAGGTAAAAAAAGGAATTATTCAATAATGATCATAACACATTGATTACCTTTATCGCTCCTATTATCAGAAGAGTCGAGATCAGTATAGTCATTATGAGATTTATTGTCAGAATAATCACAACCACTGACTTGTCAAGATATTCAATGAGTATAATCCTGTTTCTGATATTGGTAGTGAAGAGCGTTATGATGTTTATCACTGATAATATCTATAAAAAAAAATTAAAAAATAATGCATATTATATTCTAATTCAACCCTATAATTTTTATCATCGTTTTACTATGTTTAAACAATATCATACATACAATACCGAGTATACCAATGGTTATAGTGCCTTCTTTGAGCGGGATACAACAACAGCATGTTTTCAGTGCCATTGTTCCTTGTCAAGATGGGAAGTACTCTTTGGAACAGTAAAGAGAGTACAAAAATGTGCCTGAAATCAAGAAAAATATTTGTTACGATATTTAGGACTGTACAATAAACTTCATAATTTTTAGAAGACTTTTACGCAATTTATACGCGACTTTACAGTACGGTGCATCAGCGTATCAAAATTTGTTAAAGAATGTATGTATATGATATGGCGTATTCAAACCATACCACAATTACTGCACCACACTGTGCATTGCAATGCAACGTATTATGGTGCAGAGATTGTTCTGTTTATCATATATCATATTAACACATGTAATGTATAATGTACGTAAGTACACGTGTACTGTATGGAAATACGAAACGTGTTGCGGACGCTTAGGTGCTCAAGCGTAGCTCGTCAGGCCTCGGAAATGGCGTGACGTAATCCCAGGCTACGAATTAATAGAGGGCTTTATCCATGAATGGATATAGGGGTATCGTGAAATCGAGCATTTCTCAAAGGGAAGTAACTAGGTCAATCGACGTTCGTCAGTTAGGATTAAACGAGTGAATCCAGTAGAACGATAAGGAACGAATCACATTAAGGAATTGATCTTTAGAAATAAAATGAAGAAGAACCAAGATGACGCTTTCGCTATGACTCTCCCTTAATTTTGGGAATCTTACGTGAAGCAGAGGAATATAGGTCATTGACGAATTGCGTTATGCTATTTTTAAAACAGGTCAAAACAACACACGACCTTCGACATTCAGTTTATTATTCCAGGCCAGACCACGTGGTATGGTTTAACGTGAAAGAGATAAATTGTAGGAATTCGAAATTTTGGAAGAAAAAAAATCAAACTTTTACATTGTACAAGCATCATACGTATTTAAATACATGTTGCATATATGATCGTTACATTTATTCTAGTATACGTATCACATCATCATTTATTATAGCGCATGTCTTGCAATGTTATTGGAAATTATAATTCCAAACGTGAATATACTTTACTTTAGCCTTTAGACTTTGACCATTTTTCTAATATCGTGATCTTTATGAACTTCTTGCTTTAGGTCAAGCGACACTGAAGTCTGACTCCTCTGCTTGTATAAAGTGTTTCACATATGACCATGTGTGCATATATACGTACATTCGAATCGCAGTAGGCGACCATGACGATCGTCATGGCCACGGACAACAACCTTCTCATGCGACTACTTAACGATCCTCATATGGAAACTGAACTCTGTCGTCCCGCCAGTTCACCTCGGAGAAAAGAGTCGAAAGAGAGTGAGAAAAAGAGAAGATCGATGCGCCATCTAGCGAGGTCTAATATAACCAGTAAAAAATGACCATTGTAGGAATTATAGGTATTGTGTCAGTTCTCTGACGAGACACGCAATCATATACAGGTAACGCACTCATTGTTTAATTTTGAATCGACCTGTCAGCTGTTACACAGATTGCACGCACGCAGCTAACGCAACAGCAACTCGATAATGTAGTAACGTATATAAGTATATATAAGATGTAGTGGAATCGTAAGACGTCAAGAGTCGTCGATAAATTTAGTTATTTGTAGGCCACATGCTAGGAATTGGATAAAAAAAATATCAAGAACAAACCACTTGTACAATCTTACCGAAAAAAATTCTATGAATATACATTCTATAGGCATATATACATATTTGCTTGTGAAGAGATTAACGAAGAGGAAATAATTATATCAAGGAAAAGAAAGTAAAACGCAATAGTAATCTGTTCACGTTGGATCGACTTTGCGCAAAAATCGTTTTACTCTTCTCGGCTTCACGGAGCTTTGAAAATGATAGCGGCAACGTCATCGCCAAGAATTCTAAATTTAACTTGACTCAAAAACACGTATCGATCCTTTTCTGTACCAATCAATATCATTTTGGTAGATCATATGGTTGGGATCATCACCCGATACAGAAGTGACTAATTATTAGGCATTTAACCATCTATACAATAGTTTTCCAATTGTTATTTATCTATGAGTATCTGTACTCACCCGGTATGCCAAGTTGTTTATCCGTCGAAGAAATTTTTGATACTTCGCAAACTTAGCGCAGAGCAAGCAATATTATATCCGGTTATCAAAATCTTCGGCAATTAATTAACAACGAGATTCGACCGCGTTACGTCAGATGGATTGCTTAAACACGTAAATTCATGTCTCTCCGAATCTTTTTTTTTCCGTCGCTCGAATTGCGGATCTGGTGTCGCGTTCCGCGCACAAGAGAAGACGGTGAGAAACTGTGCCAAGAACAGAAACGCGCTACGCCAAACCGCGGATGGATGTTGTATGGATACACCTACTGTATCTACACCTACCGCGACCTACTCCTATATCTACACACGTTTAACACACCTAGCACGCGGATCTCGTACAGCGGGAAATTCTCTCATGCTTTGTGTGGTGTGGGTATTTTTAATGGTGTAATTATATGAAGGTATATATATGATGAATGGGTATATATAGGTCCAAACTATGAAATAACGTGGTTACATATTGGCAGGTGCGTACCACGCGTGTCACGTAAACATATGGAGCTTATGTGGACAATTTTGGATATTGCCAATGATCTCGAATAATTTTGCATGATTAAGTACGTTCACTCAACTTCTTGGACAGAAGGAGTTTCAATATTGCTGGTTAATGTCAGAATTAGAATATAATCAATTCGAATGATTGTTATATTTTTAATTATAAGTTATACATGCATTAGGGATTAGGCGATAGCGAGAGAACTTAAAGATTTTAATTGATACGAAAGATGTGATTTTTCGAAAAGAAACTTTAAGCCAAATTGTAAACGCTTTGCATTGTCCCTAGCGCCATTTGTTTGAAAGCTCAAATAGTTCATTATCATTTTACATTGATGGTAAAGACGTAACTTACCATAGGATACACTGAATGATTTATACCGGGTTATTCAGTCTAAACGCTCCAGCTGAAATGAGAATGCTCATTTGATTTTTATGGTAAAATCATAATCAGCTAGTGAATTTGGTCCGAATAACCAGGTATAAGATACAGTCGAAATTTTCTTTTGTAAATTTAGGGCCTGGCTAGATGATAATAGCTCGTAGAGGCCTAGCGAGAAATTCAATGAGGCCTTTACATTTTTTAATGAAATTTCCCCTCTGATGTTTATGGTAAACTATAAGTAAGGTAAGTTAGAGTCCCTCTAGTAAGAGTCCGACCAACGGTGGGGCTTGTTAGTGATTGGCTCCGCCATATGATGGGCTCTTTCCGGAATAGAATGGAGTGTGTGAATATGTATATGGGAGAGATTCGCATTGTGTAGGTGGGTAGGGTTAAGCCCTGTACGGCGGGTTGCCTGTACCTGGCGCGAGACTCGACCGAGTCTCGCGCAATGTCATGGTGGCGCCAAACAAGCCCTTAAAATGGCGTCCCTTCCGGGTGTTGGCCGGACTCATACTAGAGGGACTCTAAGGGCTCATTCAGACCAAAAGCAGCGGGAAGCGGGAAGCGAGCAGCGGAATCTTGGCCGCAAAACTACATTTTCTGCCTTTTTATATTAGGTAGTCGTATGAAAGCATTAAGAAATAAGTTATTTACCTTAATTACGTATAAAGAGTCAAGTATACTACATTGGAAATAGTAATACATAATTTTTCTTAAAACATGACTTCATTACTAAGCAGATTCCAATGCTTGAACTGCGATTTTGAAAACTTGATCAACGTTCAACTTTCCGTAGCAGCGAAATAGCAAAAAGATGATGGCAACCCTACTTCACGTCATAGTTCATGTTTGAAATAAATTTTGAATTCGGCATCAGACGAAATGTGTATAGCCCGTGGTATAGCCTCGTTGTATGTTACATGCATGTAGTCTCCTTTGTTACAATTTAACATCAAGATCAATCACAATATGCCAATGCTTATGTACGTTGGAAAGAGGTACCACTCTATTCTAAAGTTTCAAACTGCTTGCTGCTCGCTTCTCGCTTCCCGCTACTTTCGGTCTGAATGAGCCCTAAGACCGTGCTCTAAGGTAAGTGTAACTGCAGTGCCATCTTACACATAGATATTGAACTAAATTGACATTCAAAAAAAATACCTGAACACTTAACAAATGGAAATTGCTAGTCTAATGTCAGTATGTTAATGCATAGTGTAAACAAATGATTACAGTCTTTTGTGAACTATCAAAACTGAACATGTCCATGTCAAAATTCGCAGCCTGTTTAAAAATTCTATGTTATCAGGATTTTGTCCACTTATCGAGTTTGTGTCGTGTATTTTAGATGATTTTACTTGACCCATAAATCTTCGAATTTCTAATGGACTTGCTCCTCGGACGACTAATAGATTTATTTCTTTCCAGGGAACTTCTAATAACGACACTTCTTAAGCTGGTTATTAGCTAATCAACGAACACCGTAGACAATGTTGAAAATTTGAAATTAGTTTGTTCTAGGTGGTTTGTACGATACACTTCCTTCCAAGTGCTTCCAAGCTTGATGAGAGTGTAATCAAAATTTGGAATCTTCCAGTAACTAAGGATAGTCCAAAAGTGATTGTTAACTTGATGTACTGGATAAAATTTCGTTAGTTGGCTGCAGCAAGAGAAACATAAATTAATGGTTTGTATATAAACGAAAAGGAAATCATGGAGGATCATTTACTTTTTTCAGTATTGTCAGGAATTACTTATATAAGGAGCTATACAGCAAAAATTTATTGTATATTGCTGTTCCTCATGTTGATTCCTATTCTCACATGGCATTTGCCGTTTCTATTAGTACCATGGATGATCCTGGAAGTGATCAACAAATTCTTAATGCAGCCTCTTGTCATTCTACTTGGTATTTTATTGTGTATCATCAAAAAGTGCTCATTTAGGAATTTATTTGAATTCCTCATGCTCGAATCAGTGCTCTGGAGTTAGTTCGTAGTTCCTTCTGATTCTTCAATTATTTATTGATAAGCCTGTTCGTCAATTAAAGGGTTACTGATTTTTTATATTCTAGTATTATCTGTGCGTAATTGGTTCTCTGTTAAAAAACTATACAATGGACTCAAGCATTGTAAACAAATTTTGACCCTCCGTGAAGCCCAAAAGAATCTGGATCAGAATTACGAAGAAAGTATACTGTTCTTGGATCAAAGACGGAGCGTCACCAGCGTTTTGAATATTCATGAATTGACATCACCTTTACCTTTCTTGAAAAATCCAAAACTAACTGAGTCATTGCCAACATTGCTCACTACGGACAGTTACAATTCTGAAGACATTGATAAGGCTTCAAGTATTACTTCTCTTGATATCGATCTTAGTCCTGCTCAAAAATCCATGAAGATCCTTGGAATCACCGGGGAAGACATAATGAATGTGAAGATTAACGTCAATAGAAAAGTTTCCACAGCATCCTCAGAAGTGATATCAGTAGGTAATCAGATCACTGTAGAAAAAGTACAATGTTCGTGTACAGTGGAAACATGTTCAGATGACGAGGAAAAACATAGTGAGAATTCTGACAAATTAAACAAAGAAAAAATGACTTTGAGGAATGATTCTTTTTGTCAGGACTTTTTTGATAATGATAAATTTCCGAGTAAATGGTCCTCAGAGGAAGATCTCGATGACCAGAAGGTTTTAAAAAATTTTATGGAAACATATACAAATATGAAAGAACAGGAGGATTGTTCGACATTTTATCCTGCAGATGAAAAATTATCTGAGGAAACTCTTCTTAAGGAGAAGCAGAGTAGTTTTGAAGAAGTGAAAGACACACTGTCTAACAATAACATCGCTGAACTTCTTACAGAGCCTGAACCAGCTATTTCTGTTGCATTAAACGATGATCGGAATAATTTGACAGAGTGTACAAATTTGAAAAACATAATTCGTCAATTAAGCAATGAGAATTGGGCAATGAAAATTGGACTTAGGAATCAATTGAGTTCGAGATTCAATGAACAATGTTTAATGTGGACTAATGTTTTTTCAAAGAAAAATATTCAGTCCTGGCTTGAACATCCTGTTAAATGTCAAATAGAACATTTTAATAAGTTACCTCAAAATGGATCAAATAGTGTAATGAAATATTCTAAAAAATGTAATTACTCACAGACCACTTGGAAACTTGAGAGTATATCGAGACAGGTTGGGACGAATAGTAACAAAGAAAAAAAAGATATGAATACTAATGAAATGGTCTCTTATTCGAAAAAACAGAATCATCAATCCAACGTTATTTCGACAAAAACTCCAAAGCTGAAGAATCAACAGGAAGTTATTAATGAGACGATTTCTTGGGGTACAGTTACACTGGCTCAAAGTGCTCATTCCTCAGGATATGAAAAGATCAAATCTAAACCACCAGTTTATCCAAAAAAGGATAAAAAGTCCTTTCAGAATATTAGTACTGAACCTACCATAAATTCAATCAATAGAAACGCCTCGAGAACCCAGGATCGTAATAAAATACGCAAAAGATCCAAGGATCGAGATTCTATGAGAAGTTCAAAGTCTTCGAGGATTAGCAGGATATCCGAATCATTAGAAGAACGAGAAGCTAGAGAAATGAAAGCTCTCAGAGCTTACAATGAAAAAACATTAATAAAAGATAAGCTAGAAATGGAGAGTAAAAAACGTGATATTTCTATAAAGAATGATAGTGTAGTAATCCGTGAAGATTTAAAGGATCCTTCGAAATTTCCAAACAAAAATATTTTGAAAAATTATGATCCTTTGAGAAACACATATTATCCAAAGACTCAGGATATTTTTATTAAAAAACTGAATATATCTGATAAGGATGCTTTGAGTATCCTTGAATTTTTGGATACGTATAATATTACGCAATTGATACAAGAATTGAAAAAGATCAGGGACCTCGATATTCTAGAGCCAAGAGAATCCAATATTTTAGAAAAAGAGAAAATTAAGCGTTCTTCATCCTGTAACAATCTGGCTAAGGATTTACAGGCGGACGTCCTCAATAGGATTACTACCTCTGAGAATATTAATAAAAATATAAAAACTCCAACTTTTCAAGAGGTAAAATGTAAGGAAAACATATCCATATCTGTAATGAACGAAAGGACATCACAAGACCAAATAAATATCCAGGATAAAGGGAACAATGTAAAAATAATTGGAAAAAGTGAATCTTTTAAGGAAGTCATTAAAAATATTAATTGGATATCCTTTACAAAAAATCAAATTGAAACGAATACCTGTCCCACAGAAAATTTACAAGATAATCATTGGCAGGATCAGAATGAAAATGAAGCCGTAAAATTTGATGATACGTTGCATTGGTTGATGAGGATCATCTATTTTACGAATCAAGACGAAACTAGAACATTGAAGTCCTTGGACTATAATAGAAAATTTGTTGATCTTGAGATAATGATTAAGGATTTGAAGGAATGGAATTTTGTCGGTGTCCCAAGTGAATTTGTCAGTCAGCCTTCTGTAGAAATCGATTTGTCACTTGATGACTCTGCCATACCTTGCGGATTTAAATTGTCCCAGTTAAATATTCCGGATGAAGAACCCTGTACGAGCGCAGGAATTCCACTTGAGAATTCCTCAGAAATTCAATCTCATGCCAAGCCAAACATTGAGAAAAATTGTTTAAACGTTCATGACAATCCAATGGATTTTAATGATACCAAAAAAATACGTAACAGTATATACCTTCGGCAACATTTCTTTCTTTATGAGTCCTTGTTAAAAAATGCTACATTTCCAAGCAAAAATAATCTTGAGGATATTCAGAAATCGTCAAACGCAGAATCGCTCTCAAAAATATCCTCCAGTCACTCGTACAGCCTTGACTCAAAAATACCATCTGACAGTTCTAATCAAACGATCTCATTAGGTGATCAAAGCATAATGGAAGAATTTTCAAGTGACTCTTTCGACAGGCAAGGTACAACAGAAACATGACAAAGTAATAAGAATAAATAAAATTGTCCAATACTCGTAAAAAAAATTGTCCTTTTATTTCAAGGAGTCACACATAATTAAAATGATTATATACAAAAGACATGGTAGTACCAATCTAAAAAAAAAGTATCTTAACACGTATCATTATCATAACCCTGTTCGGATTTAGGCACAACGTAATTAGGATCACATACAGTGTTCCTGATAGCTTCCTTAATATTAGCTTTGAAGATCCTATAATTAACATTCCTCGAGTCAAGATGGCCATATAGATACATAGGTAATCTATTAGATAATATCCAAACGCTTGGATCATCCTCATGATCGACCTTAATATCATTAGGGAAGACCAATGAGACATTGCTTTGCCCGACCACCCCCAAATTCTGCGGTATATATTCCTTCCTTGTATCCCAGCACCACACCGAATCCCTGGTGACCATATTAAAGAACATAACACCATCCTTATCAATGGCAGATCCGGAGCTGTGTCCAAAGTCCTTAGCGCGAGGTCTGCCAATTGGCACAAATTTCTCCGGATTATCATCAGCAGTCTTCTCATCCCTGAGGACCGAGGTGGATACGGCAAATTCCCGGAAACTGGACATGGGATGGAAGAACAATGTCCTGTCGCCATTGATATCAATTGGACTGAGGGCTATTCCGAATATTCCATCTGTCCATTGAAAATGGAGTCCATGGAGCTCATAACGAGATGACAGAGGATCCGGGAAGAAGAAGTGATGTTGAATCCTAAAGGACGTATCCTTCGAGTAGTCATAAGCGACCAGACCAAATCTCCAGACGTCGGACAGGTAAGCGACGGCAGCGCCGCAGTTGCCATTGCGCACGTCGACTACTATGTTTGAATAAAGAGAGTCCTGCTTTATCTGTCCCGGTGGAAGAGCGAAACGTCGCAGTAGGGTATCCGTCTTCAGATCGAATACGAAGACCTGGGGTGGACATATTTGATGAGGGCTACTAGTGACGTTAACCTGACCAGAGTCTAGGACCCAGAGTCGGTCACATTCATCGACCTGAACACGGAAGACCGAAGTGAGTCCTTTGCAGTGTTCTGAAATATTAAGATATAAATAGAAAATTAAAAACCATTTGTCTACCCAAACAGAAACCCCGGGATCGTTAAAATTCATTACCTGACTGATGCCAGTCCCAAGAGGGATACGGTTGAAGCTTTGGATTTATACTTCTTGCATTCTTGGACACCGTTGCCAACGTGACGGGTATGCCTTCCTTCCACCTGGGTAAGGTCACGAAGACTTTGTCCCGCCATAACTCCAAACCCAGAGGAAGACAATTTTCAGGAATATATTCCCCCTCGAAGATGGCTCTTCGACGTGCTTCTTTACTACCGAATTCAAAGTCCACCATGTCCCAAGAGAAGACCTGAAGAAACCATAAACATGGTATATGATTAGCATTTCTTGTTTAGTTTCAATATTTTAACGGTAATGCAAATGCACCTACACACTTACCAATTCCATTGACGGACCAGCATATTCATCCATAGAATCCTCGTTTTTCGGAGGCGTATATTTATGACTGGTCTTGTATGCCTCTTTCGTCAAGTCCACATTACCCAAATTCGCATTGGATATTTGCCGAACCGAATTAGGATCTACAGCATTTGTAAATGAATCGAGAGCTCTGCCAGAGATCGGAGTGTTCTTCGAATTGAATTCAGTATACGCGAAGTCCTGGTGTTCCGTTGGTTTTCGATGTGCTGTAGTTTCCGGTGACGAGGGATCGCACGGTGGAAAGTGTCTGGGAACGTCCTGCAATGCCGGAACCGTACAAAGAACAATGAAACATACATAGATACGCGTGTACGCGTACCGTATTAAATTGAACTCCAAAAGAAACGGCAAGATAAGAAAAAACATACGGATATGATACATAAGAAATATTCATACAAGGAAAGAGATACGACTATACCAAAGGAATTTCTCGTACGGATAGGAACCATTGTTTTCTTTATTTTATTTCTAATTTATTTTATGTAATTTACCAGAGAATATCCGGTGGGATCGATTGAGGGCAATGGCGCCTGCAGCTCTCTGGATAATAAGTCAGGGCCGGTGTGCTGTACGTATTGTCGCGTCCCACCCAGCAGCGACATCGACACCAGCCACGGTATGACGTTGGCCATACCTGTATAGATAAAAAGAAAAAAATATACACTGGAATTCGAATTCACGAGGATTTCGTAGCGTCAGCAGCCATTTATGATATCAAGTGTTGCGTAATGAGAACACATCATGCTCCACGATGACCCAGTTGCGATATGACGAATATTAAGCACTGTTCTCTGGTTATTGGCCAAGGAAGATCCAATCGAATTACGGTACGATGAAAATAAAAACAATGTATCAACTTAAAAATACGATTTTATAAAATAATAATATTTTTCTATCCAAGTCGTATGTGATGCACTATGACTTGTCACAAAATTATACAATAATTACATTGCACTTTTAATAAGTATTTTTGAATTTGACAGATTATTCTTGTTCTCTTTTTTTTTGTATATTTAAAATAACCTCTGACCTTTTATCTTTTGGCTGGTTCAGTGTTCACAATTGTTACTTAATATTTTATGAAATTTTTTATGCTATGTTTAATGTCACTGAGGCTTTTCTTGGTGCATGCTCCATCCATCTATGCACACGCTATTACGCGCAGCTTGCAACTACCACTAGGTATCCAAAGTGAAGATAATTCACATGAGATGAAATCGTCCCGGAACTTAGAGAATGGGTTACACACTATCCCTACTCAGGATATCTTGAGGAAGAGGTACTAGGACACTCTCGAGTCTTGCTTGGAAACGGGGTCACTGGCGTATAGGTTCCATGGGTTCCATGGGTGCACAAATACTTCATCCGACGATACCGAAAGAGAAAGGCATCAATATCATATACATATAGACATCATCATCTATAGTTTCTTATATATACATTATTAAGCATAAGTCATTATAAAATCCTTGAATAATTGTTAGGCAGTAATTGATTACCAAGTATCAATATTTATAATGATTGCGCAATCTTAAAATATGCAAATCATAAATGTCAATTTATTCATGGTTTCCAGTGACGATATGCCAAGGTTGCTTGAGACCTTAAAAAAAAAACGATTTTTTCTAACCAAAGTGAAAACTGGGTTCAGTCAATTTTCTGGAAAAACAATTAAACTCGTATGGTATTCCAAGAGAAAGGCGTGGTCTTAAAGTACGGAATTCTTATGTAATGTATTATTGTGTTATTTTTTATTTTTTTCATGCACGTGACCCAATTGGTCGTAACAATAACGTGTGTGTACAGACACGCATACTGTTATGGAAAGTCTTACATAATTGTTAGATTTAAAACTTAATTGTCCCTATGAAGGAAGAAAATAATGACGATCGATGAAGTTGATGGAAAGTTGGTAGAAATCAACGACCAGATCGGACGATGCCGTAGATTACCGATCGTCGATCAGATCAAGCAAATGACAATTACGAGCGATTACGCTGCGTCTATGGAATATAACAGACGCTTTTGCTCCCAAGTACAAAGTGAAGAGAAGTATATAAGTAGGCGTGTTACGCTCAAAAGTTTTCATTCTTTTAACGGACAGACAACAGTGCAAACTACGAAGGTATGAAGAAATTGGACTGGTACGCCTTCTTTTTTACTAACCAGAATATTCACTCTCGATAGATGAATTCGTGGACAGCAGAGTCTGTGCACTTTTTATGATTTTTTTCATAATTTCTTTATCGGTTTATTACTGAACGACAGGGAGAAACTCATTTTAATTTTATGAGCCGTAATGGTTACACTCGGCTACCTACAGCCAATAGACATTAATACGTGTTCTGCATTAATATACAGGGTGCATTGAATTCTTGATGTTGAAGAATTGATCCGTCAATGAGTTACATAAGAATTACTCTTTTCTGATTGCATGACTTTTGAGTCTTCATTTCACGACCGTCTGAGACTACAGGAGGCTTTGGTACTGAGTATTGGTTTTTTTTTTAAGAATGTGGAGGTAGTATTAAGACACTGGTATTTCGATAAAACGATGAAATATTTGTTAAAGAATCTGAAGGCCAACGATTTCTCATTATTTTAATAGGGAATTATGCGAAGTGTTGTTTCATGGATTTTGGTTACTCGATACACTCTCTATAGCATCTGTAAAGCGACATGCATAAATTTTCAAATTAACTAGGAGTTCAATGTTCATTATGCAAAATCAATTATATTATTTGTCAACTTACAAGGAGTCGCTTAAATGTACATATAATTAAAATGTCAAGAGGATTCGAGTATTCCTTTCAATACGCCCTAAGCAGCCTCAATGCAGGAGAACCGGTTTATCATACTGTTGGGAAATTCGTTCAACAGCCTCATAAGCTTCCTTTACGAGGAAACATAATACTAATTTTTTCAAAAACTTTATTACTGGAAAATTAGAGTTTTCTGTCGCAATAAAAGCTAAATACTTGTTGCTATACGAATTTTTTTGTCAAGAAAAAAAATATACTTACGATTTTTATTGCGAGCATTCTTCGACCGTTGTCTCTGTGTTTCCAAAAAGTCTCTATGGTACCGATAAATCGAATCGTCACGTGAATGATCTTGGGAGTGGAAAAACGTACTCCCTGATCCTGATCCAGTTTGTGTCCATTTGTAAACCCAGCTGCTGCTGTCCCCGACAACACCGACGTCTCCAGGGACGTTTCTTCGTTTCCTCGCCATCACATTTCTCGAAAATAAAAGACTCTACTCATGTGTATCTTTCAAGATGCACTCGATAAGCAAGCACGAGCACTTGGTACTATCACCCAGTACGTTAAACAGACCGTCGAGAAAGTTCAGGGAAATAAGTTGATCAAGCGTAAAAGGTAAATCTGTCCCAATAACCTGTTCATTTGTATTGGATGAATAATTTTTTTTTACTGTCGTCTGTCATTCAGGCAACAAAAAGAGCACCAGTTACGTGAACATACTGAAGAATCGCTTCGAGTTGTATAACGAAATTCAAATAACTTTTTTCGGGCCAAAAAATATTTGATCCTCCGTCACGTTTATTGATAGAAATAGATCAACAAAGACACGTGACAGTGTATCGAAAATACTTTTATCGTAATTAATCAATTAAAAAAAGTTTTTTTATATGAAAACTGAGCGTTCGAATAATATTAGAAAAAATTTTTTTTTTAATTATAGTATCTATCAACCTGAAAGTGTTGATTAATCACAAGCACTTTTGTCACTCCCGAATAATTTATGTTCTTTCAAAACAGTATGCAGATTATCCTGACAAATTTTTAATTACACACATCGAAGCGGCGTAACCAGAAATTGGCGTATTGCCGGAGACGCCGTCGTTGTGCTGTAAGTCCAGAACTAAAACACGCACTTTCTTCACTAAATATTTAACCCCCAGCTTCCATCTGGCTCCAAAACAATGATAATTTATTATTCGAAACTCTACCTTGCAGACAGTCAAATTTGTGAAGAAAAAAAATATTCAACGTACTTCAGAAGGCACCGAGGTTGCTAGGAGGTTAAGCAAGTCTAGTTCACCCATCAGTAATCATTATTTACTTGTGACTAATGATGATTCAATGAAATTGTAATTTCACGTGGATCAACTGCTCGAATTTTATGTAAAGTACCGTACTTTATTTCGCTTTCGTTACTCTTCGTTTTACGTGAATTTCAAGACAATTACACTTTTGATAATGATCACGAGGACCGGTAACCACGAACGCAGGAAACTTCAAGGAGTGACTGACTCGATTTACACGTAACCGACTGATTACTAGCTGTTCAATAGTGGAGAAAGCACCATTAGTGATTTATCGCTAAGGCTTTCCTGGCATTGGTGTAAATCAGCACCATGCACTCAATGATCATCACCATGATGCCAATAACTACTACCCACCGTTGGAGAGAAAACTTGCTTTGAATATAATAATCGATTTCAGAGTGAAAATACAGGTAACTAAGTAGGTCGAAGACGCGTGAGAAAAATCATAACCAGATTATCATAAATATCCATTACTTACGATTAAATCGTGCTTCAACGGTCAATCAATCAATATTCAATTATTTAATTAAAAAAAATAAATGAATAAGCAACACCAGATTTTGAGTAAGAATTGAAATCGCGAGTAGCAATGGTTCACTGAATATATTCAGATCATCGACTACTTCTTATATAGTTGCTAGAACAACTATCCACTTATGACATCACGGAAACCCGTTCTAGATTATTTCACTGAAATGGGAGCAGTCTCCAAGATCATCATAACCTGTCTACATAGGAAACATATACTAATTTCGGAATCTCCCAATTCTCTTGAATCCATAATATCATTGATTCTCTTTGCGATACCGGATATTAGTGGTGTAGTAAACCGCACGCCGGAAGCGGAACAAACCTTTACAACGCTCTGAAAGTCCAAGCTAACTTGGAACAATTAGTTACCGTGCATTCTGTAGAGACATAAAAAGTAAAAGGCATTTGCACGGATGTTACGCTCGTCTAAAATGAACAGAAAACCGCAGTCTTAAAGCAAAGGCTTGTTACTGGTATACAATATAGTTATATACTACTGTAGGGATGCTGTTAGTAGAGCGATAGCATAGCGAATCAACTCGAGCGTTAACTAATGACCGAATGAGGATACGACCTTAAGCCATCATTTTAATCAGGGACTCCTTACTACGATTATTTAAGAACGGTCATCATTCAAGTAATTGCATAATCAGTACGCTAGTGCCACGGAGTTCGCATCTTACGATTGCGCAGGATCTTTGAGAAATCGCTGATGATGGATCGTCCATCACTTTTTTATTTGATTCCATTTTTTTTTCTACCATTCAAAATCATTCGAGCAAATCGCGCTTGGGAAGCTGATCGATAGATAAATAATACTTTATCGATGGAATCAAATTGTACTTGATTTTTTTTCTTGCGAACAAAAAATTTTATTTTATCTCGATTTTGATTATTAGACATAGGTATCAATAGTGACTGTGCGTTAGTTCCATAATAGTTATAAAAATTCAACTGGTTTTTGAAAATCCTTCAAGAGGCTTCCCTTCGGTATTCGACGATGGAACACAATTGGTATCGGCTATCAGTGACTGAACCGGACCCTCCAATATGCGAAAATTGACCTCATTGAAGTTCATTGTACCAGCCATTATCTTCTGATAACGATTGGACGCCATCAAGACTTTCTCCGGACGTCTTGGGAATCTTTTCACTTTCATACCACTCAAAAACTGAAGTCGTTCCTCATCTTGTGCCACAGTGACCTAAATATGTTTGACAGGAAGTCAATGATATTAATGATCAAGCGTTATGAAAAATTGAATAACTTAAGAAAAAAAAAATAAACATGACAACTCACGATGTTATCCTGATTGAATTCTTTCTTGTAATTCCAACACGCCAGTGACGTATTAGCAGTGGGTCCAAAGAATAGAATACCGCGAGAGGAAAAAGCCTGAGCAGCTGATTGGCTGGGCATTTTATAGTTACTTTTATAATAAGTCACAGATTTATCCCGTGACTGTGAAAGAGCTTCGGTACTGATAGCAAATTGATTGAACGATCCCAAAGGTTTGAAATACAGTAATTTCGAGTGTGGACTGTACTTATCTGCGAGGTCCATTCCGAGGATTCCATCCTCCAGTACGAAACTCTCACCAGCGATAGTGAACTTTACTCCATTTGGATCAGGTTTGAAGACTTTTGACTCCAGACGCCATATATCTGTACCGTCATAAACTATAAGTCCATAACCTTCGACATCGGCTATATAAACCTAGTAAAGAAAATTGGTAATTAAATTTTGTTTCGAAGGTAACAACAACTTTGGATTCCTGTTAGATAATCACATTATGGACTTGGCAGTCTTTACTTGAGTCCACTACAGGTGTCACCAGGAGTCCACGCTTGGAAGAAGAAGAGGTTGCAAACTTCATTGGAATTGTAATCTTTCTAAGTAACTGATCATTGATCAGATCGAAAACCAACAATTGAGCTGGGCACACTTGATCCGAACCGACAACACCGGTATCCAAAACCCATAGTCTGTGACATGCGTCAATCTGGAATGAATTTTAATAATTAAGTATTATTTATTTTAATGTACTGTGTTTTATTTACATACACTGGACTCCCGTTAAGCGTATCCTTGATAAGTATACGTTTCTCCTTAAATGGCTCGCTTATCTTGCACCTGGGGACATTTGGAGTATCTCTACGACCGCCTACCGAGCGTAATGACTGATACGAGCCGAAAGACAACGTGGGTGGAGAAAAGTAAGAAAAAAGAATTCTGATAAGGATTTTTGAAAGAGTGAGGACTCTCGTTAAGTCTTCATTCTCTTTTAATCGGTTTTCTCTACACCCCAAGAATGCCACATTTAACGGGAGACTACTGTAATTATTTTGCGATTGAACTTATTTTTACATACAGTTACTCTGTAGACACCAGTTATACCTGTACAGTCATTTTTACTGGCCCATGACCAATCAGGGTAAGGACTCACAAGAGGACCCCCTGGACCATATAGTTTTGAGACGGTTACCAAACTGGCTGGTACGCCCTTTTGCTTAACGATAGTTAAAAATTTTCGGCCGTCTGTGAAGTGTAAATTAAAGAAATAAAAATTCTTACGAAATAAAAATTTCCGAAAATTATTGTCATTATTATTTTTTCGTTCGTGTAACTCGTTATTGGATTTTTATTAGGACAGATGGTAAAGAAAAATTGCAAATACCTCGCGCTTCGTCAGTATCGATTATAGCACATTGGGTGTAATTGTATTCACCCGACAAAATAGCTTGCTGTCTGTGTTGGGAGTTAACAAATTCGTAATCGATATACTTCCACTCGTGCACTGTCCTGAGTTTGCCACCATGGACAGTTAATACCAATGCAAAAATGTAAAATAATATCATTTTTTTAGTTAAAACACAAAATCGTACGAATCAAATACAAAATACGTTTTTTCACTATGGCAGATATAAGGAAGACAGTCCTCAGTGCACTAAACAAGTATATTGCAACGCAGTTGTAAATATATGGGATTTAACGTGTTATCAGAAGCATATTTACGTATCCGCATACAATGCGCAAGGTGCACACCAGCTATATAAATTTGCAATATGTGCATGTAAAACGTTTTCCAAGAAACGTGCCTAAGTGCCTTGTGAAACTTACTTTTCATATATTGCCATTTACTCCAATTCTTATCACGAAGAAACGGTAATGAACGGAAATTGGTGATAGTATTCTTTTCTTTCAAGTTTGCCTTCTTTTTTCAGTATTATATTTCACAAACCCGATACAGTCATTATATGTCGCGACGATATCGTTAAGTCACGCGAACAACTCAGCACAATAAAATTAATCGGTATTTGAAGGTTTAGTTAGAGCTCCAAGAAATACTTTATTCAATTTATTTTACTTCGATTAAATTTTAGATGACAATTTTTCTTTCGTAAGAACCACTAACAAATATAGGGAAGACTGTCATATTGAATAACCAGGTGGAGCAATTTATCAATTTTTATTTATTTTTTTTCTATTGAGATTTTGATGATCAACTTTAACGTAGAATAATCAGTTGCACTGATATCTGTCTTTGATGTCATTAAGATTGTAGCAGTGAAGTCAGCGAATCTGTGAAATAAATTATTTGAATTTTTGATAAATCAAAGTCTAGCAATGGAGCCTTGATTGATTCGTTCCGTATAAACAGATTTCAAATCTACAATTCGTAAGAGGAGTTGACCTTGATTGACGACCTTGATGATAATCATTAAAGTCACGGTACCATCATAGCGGATATACTATTGTTTGACAGAATTCTACTTACACTTATATTATAGACATTGATGATGCACATCGCAATGATCTTTACAGCAGAGGATCCAATCAGTATAAAGATAGAAATATGGATCACTACCTATTAGTCGGACTCTTGGAGACATTCACATTTCCAAGGGCACTGTCTCCTTCGATCAAATTCGTATTTAAAAAATTTTTCATCTATGACAGAAAGTTGACGATGAAAAATATTGTTATTTATATTGTTATTTCGAATAATATTGTTATTTATCGATATACCTAATTGCAATATAATTTCGTGATTTAATAGTGCAGTAATGACGTAATATTAAAATAACGATATTGACAATGTTCAATTTTCGTATCAATACGACACCATTACGCTGATTACGTCTACACGTCATGGTTGAAACGACATATAATTAATGATTATTGATACACAAGAAATGCCCTGTGTGAAATGCGTCGTTTGCAGGAAAAATGTACTATTACTGATAAATTTCTTCAAGTATAGTGTGTTCAATATGCTTAATATTGTCACTACCTACTGACCAAATACGCATTTAATATGGAAATGGATTCTAAGCGTTTCAAATAAACACAGTTGTCCTTGTACAAATACATAATTAATTTGCATAAAATGCTGTATGGGATTAATTAAATTTTATCAGCTACTAACTTCGATTGGGCAAAGGGGAGAAACGTTACATTAGCTGTATTTTCCATAATTTCTTAAACATTGAAATGTTTTATGAATTGCACTATAATTGATTTTATTTATTTTTTTCATTTTCTGAAAAATTGTTTATCTGAACACTGAAGACGTACGGCGATTATATGTATACAACATTATAGTTATTCTAATCCTATATTTTCTAATACATTGTATTTATTACGCGTAAGAATGCCAATCAGCCGCCAGCGTGAAAAATTTCTAGGAAGCAAGAAATAAATAGCTACGATTTTTATAGCGGATATTATACGCTATAGGCATACACGTTTCCAATCATCACACTTCAAGTTGTACAAATATTTTTGAGATATTAAGTTTATTTGAATTATAACATATGAGTTGACACGAGAAAACTTCGTATACGTGGAAGAGGTGGGGGGTCAATTGTAACAGACACCAAAAATAAAAGGTGATGCCTTATCCACCAAAAAATGTGAATAAATGTCAATTACTGTTCAATTCTTTAGTTTTATTAATTTCACAATTTTTCATCACTCTCATTAAACACATTACAGGAGTATAATTAATAATATCGTTAAATAATTAATTTGACGATAAACAGTATATAATCACTTCCTAGTCCACGTATATGTAATGCATGTTGTGAACATGTATATATATATAGTTTCTAACAAACTAGAAATTTATTATCAAAGAATTGCCAACTCGACGGGTGTCATGAGATTGGCAATCTCCAAGAATTTCGTCAAAACCGACAAGAAAGAAAATTCCTATCTCGGCCACGTTACGTCACCATCCAAGAGTCACACTTCTCTCGCACGCTACAGACCTAGACGTATCCGCTGTTCTCGATACCTACATTATAAAGATTTGCAACACAACAACCAGGAAATATACTAGTTTATAAAAAATATTTGAAAACGAGTTCCAAATGGCACCTCGATGAGAAAAAGAAGATAAAAATTTATATAATAATCACAATGAATAATTTCACTCAATGGCATTCGTATCTTGGGTATAGGGAAATAAACTTAAATCCTAAAGATTTGATTGTTCCGTTTGTTCCGCCTCTTATTGGTCCCCGAAGTCACGCAAGTGGACGTACGTTTTCATGCATGCACATCTTGATCCACGTGGTTATGGCTCATCCGTGGTCGATATAGAAGGTGTAGCGGGCTGGTCTGATCCTGTAGAAGGGATGACGAGGGCCCGTGTTTGTTTCGTTTATTTTCTTACTTTTTCCATCAATACTTTTTCATTACCACGATATACATTAAGAGTACGGAATAGAGCGGTGATTTTGATTTTTGATTAAATTTTTTAAATACAATTGATTATGACACCGTGGTATTCCGGTCCTTTTTTTTTTTTTGATTAACGTTTGATTAACTTCTCGGGGACTCGTGTCCTTTTGTTAATTAGCTCTTACTTAGTAAACAAGATCGGCCCGTACCCTCCTGTGGTTGGACGTTCAACGACATTGCTGATACCAAGGCTGGCAACGTCGCATTTGGTGCCGCGTACCAGTTCGTCAACGTACGCAGCCTGAATTCGAAAATTCGTCTCATTCGGTGTCAACGAACCGCTCATGAATTTTTGAAACGATACCGTCACTACCCATAATTCTTGACGTCCGTTCTTCGCTGTGATTATCTGTAAAAGAGCCGCTCGGCCGTTACCGGAAGTATTCCATAATCATCGAAGTCTTTGATATACCATTAAAAAAAAAACATTCATTTGCGTACCTTTAATCCGGATGGAAATTGCAGTGTTTCTGAATTCACCGCAATTTTCTCGATGTTATCACCGCCGTACGAATAATCACGACTATTCCAACAGCCGATAGCAAGATCGGACAATAATCCAAAAAACAGGACACCGTTTCGATCCATAGCTTGAGCAGCTGATTGAGAAGACCGTTCTTTATCAAAAGCTTGAAAAGATCTTGGAGAAGCATCAGGATCATCATAGAACATTGTATAATTTCTATAAAAAAAAATAGTATGGCCCAGAATAATTTTTAAAATTAATTAATCGGCAAATTATAGATATCTAACATGATTACCTAATCACTGAAGTGGGTACCCAGGATTCAACGCGACTGGCTAACGAATGGAAGTACAGAATTCGGTCTTGATTAAATTTGTAGGGACTCAGGGCAAGTCCGAGGATTCCGTCCATCAGGTCAAAACTATCATCCTTGATATTGAAAGTCCCATATTGTGGATAAGGGTAAAATAAATTATTATGAATCCTCCAAGATTGATTGTTGTACATGTCGTATACAATAAGTGCGAATCCTGTGACGTCGGCGATATAGACAAACGTATCTCTACAAAAACCTTCAGGATCTCGAACGTCAACGATGACAGTGACGTATATGGAATCATCCTTGAAGTGATCTCTGGGAAATCTGTATCTTCTTAACAATCTGTTTGACGTCAATGAAAATGCCAAAATTTGTGGACGACACACTTGGCGGTCACCCAATTTCCCTGTATCAAGAATCCATAACCTGCCGCACGCGTCAACCTGATCGAAGATAAAAAGGTGAAAAAAAAACATAAATATTAAACTATACTGATCTCATGGTAGTTTTCTCGTAAATTTCGTTAAATTTACTATCGATTAAATAAAGCGTATAAACTTACCTGAATTCTATAAACGCTGGTAATGGCGTCGCAGCCACCTAATCGATTCCAACTCCAATCGGGATACGGTGCTATTATTGGATTTCCATCTCGAGTCACGTTGTTACTAACGTATCCAATTGTCACGGGAACGCCATCTTGAAAACGTGGTATAGAAAGAAACACCATAGGGCCTCTTTTACCTATAAGTATTGATGTACAAGGAAGGTCAACTTGTTTCTGTTTTCTAGTTTAATTGCATAACATTTATAGCGTGACAACACTCAGCGTAGCCTTGGCAATTTACTACGAAATTTTACGTGCTCGATTAGTATATAGGTTTGACCTAACTCACCCCCGTAAAATACGTCCATGTCTATTGGCAAGGGGCTGCCTGGTATAAATTCGCCCCTGCTAATGGCAGCTTCTCTGGCTCTTTCACTTGGAAATGCAAACTCGAGAGCTTTCCATGAATATACACCGCGCAGATTGTTTTGCTGATTTGACTGGCAATTAACTGATCCAAAGGATGCGTATAGCAATACTGCTAAGAACGTGTGCTTTGCTGTGCCTGAGTAGAACGACAGTTTGGAACGTCTGAAAAATTAAACATTTTTGGTGAGCTATTATGATTTGCATTTTTATCGTTATTACATTAAACAGCCTTTCGTATATCTCATTTTTTTTTAAAGAATTTTTAAGCTTAACACGGATGACGCTACGTGATTCTTTCAACGTACGTTATTCTGTATGGGCATTTCGGGGGGCCTTCTCTTACGCATTGCAATGCAAATAAGTCACCCGATATTCCATTCGTATATCGATCATATGCTGTTTCTTTTACTGGCACAACTGGTATTGGAATAAAGTTGGAAAAACAAAATATACGCAAGAGCGGATCTTGTTACGACCGATGATAAAGAATTTTTTATTTTTCCCAATGGCAGATGATTTACAATTATTATGCGACTAGTCGATTGTGACGCAGAAAAAAGATGAGAAGGGAAAAGTAAGAGATATGTAAAATAAACTTGTTGAGTGAAGGAACGGGGGGTGGG
>NW_014332956.1:1095472-1163431 GCF_000341935.2 Cephus cinctus | reverse complement strand
GGGGTAAAATTGTGCTATTATGCATAAGTGACGGCATTCCTTATCCTCGCGCATTGTTGATCAACTGTTATGATGGTAAATAAAAATTACACATGACAATCATTGTATAATGGAAATCTAAGGTCAAGCCAAGTGTTTATAATTCAACTGTGATAGGTCAAAAATTGTAGCCCAAGAGATAAAAAAATTAGAAAGCATTGAGAGTGACGAGGAAAACTGGAAGGAAAGAAGGAATAGAAAGAAAGTTCGCACGCTTTTGTCTTCCGCAATTTTACGCAACGCGTTCGCGCTAGATATTAATTTGCATTTTATACACATTACGTGTGCCGCGATACTATCTGCACGCAATTAAATCCCTAGAAAAGGTTAAACAATTATGCGAAAACGTGTCTGGCAAAAATCCCAAAGATCCATTATTAATTAGATCGACCGATAGAAAAAATCTTAATAACAAAATATTGCGAAAAAACATTAGCTTAAGACGAGAAGGATTCATACTCGGGCAGCGACATCAGATCCTCTTTGAGGGGCCATCTTCTTACAAAACGAAACGTTAATAAGTCCCCTCAAAATGTAAATAACTTTAAATGTGACTCCATATACAAATCTCTAATCTCTCACGTCGTAATAACGATGTCTGAAACTAGCAATAAATTCAAAGGTCACCGATTTATGGAATTGCATAATTAATTACTGTCCTCATTCTTACCTGTAAAGAAAGTCTTTCGCCACCATTGTGTACATAAATTTTTCAAATCCTTAATTATATCTTTTTTCAAAATTCCTGACAATCGGCGGTTGACTTTTCGCTTCGGTAATACTCTCGTAACGTATTACAATATGATAACATCAAGAAATGTCGTCCACTTTGATTCTTCTTGTTGATCTTTTTTAAATTGACTTTTTATCTTTTCCTCATTTCAATACTGACCACTTTCACCGCACTAAATAATCCAAGAGTTCCTATCCTACGTTGCTCGTAAATCTCGTCCCGTCACGCTTTGCTTCTCAATCCGTCGCGACGACGGACGTCGTCAACTCCGTTTTCTAATTATTATCACTGGCCCCGGCACGGATATTCCGGTTATGCCGATCTGACCACTCGGACGGTCAACGGTCGACTGTGATTTCCACAGGCATCGGGCGAAACCGCTTCTAATGTCGGCACTGCTTTAACACGAACATTCGGTCACTGGAAATTTTACTATAAAACTCTGTACTCTTTATTTACTTCCTCTTTGCTGACGATACTGACTGTCAATATATGCAATAGCACTCGCTGTCTATTCAATAACATTCCCGACGATTTAGCATTACATCACAATGACAATACTGAATTCAGTTGATTCAAAAAATTCATTGAAGATTTTGTAATGATTTTTCTTGAAGTTTAAGAACTCTTTTCGTTCTTACGTACTATTGTTACTTATTTTTCAAAAAATTGACATTTTACCAACAATATTTTTTCATGATACCATACTGATTACAGTAAACGTTTTATTTTCACAAATGTAGTCAGCACTGCGTACGTATCTTATCTGAAAAACAGAGCTAATGGTATCCTGTTTTATACTCTCTTTACAAATATTCGGTGTTTTATTGACATGTATTAATGTTTCTTATTCATGCATATGAAAATTAATTGATCACGTGTGTTTAATCTGTGGCGTCAATAACGTATGGTGGATGACGTCAACACTTCGGAGAAAATAGGATACAATTGGCATACGTGACTGAATGGTTCTGGGAAAATACGTGGATTTCAAATATCTCACCATTATTATTATTATTATTGTTATTATTCTGGATTCATAACGGGAATGCATATGAGAAGTTCACACGTGATTTAACTTGATTGCTTGAGATTCACGTGACTTCGAATACTGCAGATCTTTATAGCTTCTTTTTGGAAGGTTTAACGGTTATTTTATACTTTTATTTCAGGCATAAGTTAAATGAGTTTTTTTTATCGTCTTGCCAGTTTACGTATGCATGCGTAGAATGCTTATCTTTCTATATCTCGCACGTGTTATACGCGGCCACGCTGTACTATGGAGTAACGGTTATTGCATCAGGACCAACTGAGAAAGCGACTTAATTAATTTCATTGTACTAAAATACAATTAAAATTTTTGTTTAGTTATCAATTTTCTTAGAATAATATATTAGTCTATACTATATACAGTAACGTCTCGAGTGGAACTCGCAAAATTTAGGCGTTTTTTTAAACGGATAATTTCACCCCTTAGCGTACTCGGATTTGGATGCTTAAAAGCGTGTTTTAATCGTTGAAATCTGAGATACAACATGGATAAAAATGAAACTTCTATTTCATCGCTTTCCTAATGAAAAATGGCGGGGAAGATTCGGGTGCACTTGCGAAATCTCGAGATCTTCGTCACGGGATCATCTCCGAGAACAATCATTTTGTGAGAATCTGCAGTATCATTAAAGATGATATCATGCAGAAACTGGACCAGATTGGCCGGCGCGTTCGGAAGTTATGGCCATTTAAGTCTTTTCACTTCAAGGGGGTGTAACTCCCCCTAGAGTGATCCTACAGGGGTTCAATGGGGGTGGTTTTTTAATGCCGAAGGATGCTCTCTCTCGTGCCTTGATTAGAAATATAAATTTCCTTCCGGACCTACTAGATCTCGAATTTTTCAAAAAGTTCCAAAATGCACTTTTTCACTCCAACCCCTGCCATTCGGCCATTTTGTATTCGATCGGGATAAAACCTTTACCATTCGAACGGGAAGGAAATTTCCTAAAAAATATATCTTTGGTTTTTCGAAATCTGTCATACCTTCACAGATATGTACAAAAATTCAAGTGTTGCACTTCAATTGGACGTTACTGTATATTAGTTGTGATCTAATAAATATGTTACGTGTATTAGTGACCTCGTTATGGATCGTTAACGCATAAATTTGATACGTGGAACTGATATTATGTTTTTTTTATATTTATTTTACTGGAACAGGAAAAATTGTATAGTTTAAATTTTTAAATAAATTCATTCACCAGAATGCGTTGTTATGTAGAGCAAATTCAAACGATTAACAGATTAACAATAGAATTTCATTGAAAAATATCAAATCGAGTTAATTAGATTCATTTTCGAGGTCATTCCCTTGTTACGTTACAAATGGATGCTTACCATATCAAACTTTGGAGGAACCAGAGTCAATCATTCGACCGGATATCCGAAAACATTATAATTTTCAGTTTCTCATAGTACTCGTTTAATTGTTCCTGACAAACGTCAATGATTATGGCCACTGAGTCATGGCTAAGGTTAACTCTCTGGACCTTGTCAAGGTTAATTTCCAGTTGACATTAATGACACCATTTTCAATGGGAATTCCGAATTTACATTCTGCTGTCGCCTGAGTAGATACTCCTTGTATACTTAGATGTATGAGGGGTAATCTTTGCACAGGGGCATTTCAATTTGGTGCTATTGTTATGATCATTATGCCTGATCTGCATTGTGTGACGCAACACGACGTATTTCAACGGTGAAATAGTTTGAGGAAAAAAATTATAGTGTGTTTGAATTACTGAAAATGTCCCGTTCTAGAGTTCGCAGATTATAATTCACGTAATTGAAAACAGGTGTTTTATGCTTAATGGTTATATACAGATTCTTGATATAATGGCAATCAATAGAGAATAATAATGAAGTTGAAATATTTTGGTGTGTCGTAAAATTTGTTACGGTCATTCATGCAAATTTTATTTACTCAATAGTTTCTCAGATCCGATAGTTACTCGCTGTTTTTTTCCTCTCAAAGTCGAACTAGGCTACTATACATCATTATAGTGGCCTGCAGTAACGAATTGGCCCTGGAATTCGATATGGATGATCGTGTAACATTGCGAATGAACAATTTAGCATGTGCTAACTTCGAACGCTGTGTACCTTGACAATGGAATGTCACTCTCCATTGTTTATCCATTGTACATAGAGAATGATTTGCTGTAATTTCACACG
This sequence comes from Cephus cinctus, assembly GCF_000341935.2. Classification (NCBI taxonomy): domain Eukaryota; kingdom Metazoa; phylum Arthropoda; class Insecta; order Hymenoptera; family Cephidae; genus Cephus; species Cephus cinctus. The sequence goes on along the minus strand of NW_014332956.1, from coordinate 1,159,434 downwards.
TGTTGATGTAATTATTCATTTATGGAAACATGATATTAATCTGTCGTTAAAACTGTATTATGTAATCGAATCGCTTGTTTAATGATTTTTGATACAATTTTACATATTAGTATCTTCGGCAAAAAGTTGGTTCAAAGATTAGAATGAAATTAATTTGTACAATACACAATTAGGAAAATTTATTTTGCAAATATGAACTGTACAATAAAACAAGTATGACACAATTTTCTAATCATTTTACACAATTCCGAAATGCATTACGGAACCTTAGTGATCTAACCTGACTATCTTTATTTCAAAAAATACGCACAAACAAGCTATTTGGACAGTCTGTGGGAATTTTACTTAAATAAAAAAAAAGAAATGATATATTTCAATAAAAATTCTACCAGTCCAAGAATACGTGGAATCCCTAATGACACGCGACAAAAAAAGACGAGGATACTGAAAACAAACCTAAAGATGCTTAAGGGACCAACGAGCTAGTTTCGCGTCCTGCCAATTTATTTGTCTCATTAACAAACGTGGCCGAAACTCTCATACGTACACAGAAATCCACAAACTGAAACACACTGTACCATGTACATGCAGAAAGTAGAGACATGGAATTCGCCGAGGACAGCGAAAAAAAAGGAAATAAAAATCCATACATTGGTATCCGCATGCACATGAGCATATATATACATATATACCAATGTGCGTTGCGTAAACGATGGAATTTTGGAGCCACGCATATAACGTGCTACACGTCCTTTCAATTCAGATACCCCGACTCCATGTTTTTATCTATACTAAAGTATCACTCGTTGTGTATCTTAATTTCAGTTTTTTCAATTTAGCTTTTCTTCCTTACTAATTGATCCATTACAGGTATAGAGTATTGTTGGAATAATGATGACGACCGTCCAATTGACGATACGGCAGTCCAGTAGGCAACGGCGTGCTCTCGTCGGGACGGATTCGCATAATTCGCAAATTTATCTCACGCGGATCAACTTCGCGCTTGAAGAATTTCTGGAATCTTGAAGAAAGAGCCCACACGTTACCGTTGTCTCTTTCTACCCACCGTACCTCGGCGGTGAACTGTAACTCTTCAGGACTGTAGGCGATAATTCTGAAACGAAGAAAAAGTCATCGTTAATACAGATCGATGACAGGAGCAAAAGATACAGAAAACGGGAATAAATATTGATTCCGTTCTTATCGTGGAAAATTAGTAATTGACGCTTATATAAAGCCGTCCGTTTCGCATTCAAATGGTCTTGACAGATAATTAATTACTGATTTTATAAAAACTATATGGAAATTCCCATTGCGTTTTAACAGCGTGTTATCATTAACGATCCGTAGCTGATATTTATATCCTGGATTAATCATTAATTATCTTATAATTTGATATATACACACACAACGGTATGTGCACTACAGACTAGATTATGATTTTGCTTCTGAAATCCTTTTAAACTTTTTAGCATGACTTTACAGTCCAACGCTTTAAGATACGTAACGGTATCATGATCATTATAGCAATTTTGTTATTTAGTTTCTGCGATTGACATTAAAATACGTCTATTAGATATCAGCTATTTTACGCTTTCACTTAACATGTCATTTATGTCTGATATATATATAAAGAATTTGTAACAAGCAATTTTACTATTATATATATATATATATGTTACATGATATTTTTTATATAAAATAGTAAAATATTTATATACTTTAATTCCATTTTAGTTATATCATATATTCGTTGTTTCACGGCTTCCGATTATTCTTACCTCTGGTTATTACTCTGCGGTTGCCAGGATGCTATCGCGGTTTCCGTAAGCGGTGCGAATAGAATAGTATCGTCTCGCGGATCGACCGAAAGCCCCACACCCTGGCTGGACTTCCGGCCGACCAAAGTCACCGGAAGCTGCTCTCCAAAAGGTGGTGAGCCTGCCTGAAGAGCGGAAGTGGGCACGCTGAAGAGTCGGTCGGTAGCCAGAGGTTGATAGTACAAGACTCCGAGTCTTGGTGAGAAAGCAAGACCAACGATACCATCGAACAGTTCGAAAGTATCGCCACCGATCTATTTAATAAATGAGTATATTAATTAACAAGTTTTTTTTCAAATTGTTTACTAAATCTCTCACCTGGTACGTCGAATAATCGGGATTTGGCAACATAGATGAGTGACCTACTCTCCAGCTCTTGTCAGTGGCGCCATCGTAAACGACAATGCCTAATTAATAGTAACAATTAATTACACAACTGAGCTCATCTTTAATAATTCATTCTTTCCCGGGTAATTACCGACCTGGTGAAGCAGTATCCGATATGTACACGAAGACGTCATCACAGCTAGTAGCAGAGGTATCGTCGATAATCAAATTAGTCAAAAGACTATTGAGTCTGATAACCTAATAAATGAATAATGATGATAAAGCGTAAAAATTTTATATCAGACAATCATTAATAAAAATTATTTCTATGTCCAAGCTAAAATACCTCTCGTGGAAAATTAATCTGTCGCACCAGCTGATCGGTTTGCAAATCAAAGATGAGTATCTTCGGCGGACAAGGTGTTTGGAAGTCATCAATGGATGTCATGACTCCACTGTCAAGGACCCAAAGTCTATTGCAACGATCCGCCCTTACACGATAGACAGACATAAGACCTGAGCAGTTCAGATCGCCTCTACCAGCCGGATGCCAGCCCCAGGACGGATATGCTTGCAATTGGGGACTACTTCCTAGTGGGACGTCACGCGGGATGTAACTCAGGGTTGCAGGTACACCTGCACGTAGTCTTGGTGTCGCTATGAAGATCCTATGCCAGGCAATCTCAATGCCGGTTGGCACCACGTTCTCAGGTCGAAATTGCTCCAGATAAGTCGGATCATAGGGTAACGCAAAGTCCAAGAGAGGCCATTGAGCTATCGTCTCCAGGACCTCGGCTGATCTTATATTCGGAGACCATAAGGCCACCAGGACCAGGCTCAGGAATATTCTACAGAGATACATACAATATGCATTAGCATATTACGTACATATTTTTTAAGAAACTTGTTAGCCGTAGCGTGACTTATTGGTACTTATTGACTTGGAACAATGGCTGCTTGGTAAGGAGTATTGGAATATAAGTGTAGTAACAAAAGTCTTGTGTATGCTGTCTAATAATTGTGCATTATTGCAAGGTGTTACTACTTACTGATTACGGTAATTATGTGTGTATGGCTGAAGTTAGACTTTTCACGGTGATAAAACTCCAAATTAGTCTAAAAGTTTACCGGCAATAACTACTTACGATAATGCCAAATATGTAAAAGAGGAAGAAAAGAATGTTTTGAAATATTTTAGAAATCTGCTTCATCACGCATATACATATGGGAATAAGTACGTAACTCGGAAAATTTTCGGTTTTTAGATTTCCTACTTGGTTAAAGTGATTTGAATTTTCTTACAGTTGTTTCTCCCTTCTTGAATGCGTATAGGAATGCAGTGATCGAACAATGATGTTTTCTATCTGTGACTATCAGCTATGCAACTGCAGTTCGATTACAAATTGTATATATTGACTCAGCTAGTAATCGCATCGATATACTGCATACGGATCATATGATAGATAGTGTCTTTAAATAAAATAATGAATATTATTTTAATGACTTAATAAATTTATAATAATTATAAATATGAAATTATGTATGCGACAATTTCATTTGATCGTCATATCACTTAAAACCACTATTGATCTTGGTCGTTCCATAAGAATATCATCGATTAATTTTATTGATCGCCATCCTTTGATCGATAAAACGAGTACTCGACCGTCCATGAAAATAGATCAATGATCGTAGACCGTTGAGATGTCAGGTCCTAAGACCGATCCAGTAGAAAAAAATTAAAAGTCGAAGAATTTCATCTCGAGTTTCATACATTAAATCTTTTTTAGGTAATTCAAGTGAAACGAGTAAAAAGGAAGAATTTGACATATGCTAAATCAAAAATTGGCGAATCTTGAAATACTTTATAAAATTTTTAGACAGCGTCCAAGTGATTCCATTGAAAAGTGTACCTTAAGAAAGTCACGTATACCATGTATATATACTTGCGAAACACTCGATTAAACAAATAAATAGGTAAACTCACTTTCGTGCACACATACAATTTTTTTGATAATCGAGGTCAGTCATTTATCCATTTTTCGTCATACATACAATATTAATATAATTCTTTAAAAATAACCACCCACCTCATTTCACTCTTCTTTTTTCTTATCGTCTTGAGTAAAACACAATGGGTCCCCCAAAACGATGGTCAAAAAATCACACACTATCCCGCCCGACCTGATCACTATAGGTAACTTTTAAGAACACTCCTGTAACACCTTATAGACAGAACCTGTGCGTACTCCGACGTGTACCAAGTCCCACTGAGGTCTGCGGGACCTGATCTAATTTCCCTCTGAGTAAAGCAGCGTCGGGGACTTAAGGTCCCCATAGATACATAAGAGACAGGAGACAGGAAAACCTTACCTGTTCTCAATTGGGTTGCGTTTCTGCTCGTATTTCTTGAATGTGTATTTACAATCCACATACATACAGGGTTATTCACAGCAAATGCACCAGCTGAAGTTAGGCACGCGATTCAACAATTCCGTTAATTGAGTCATGGTGACCTTGTTAAGTAAACGAAAGATTGTGAGGCCCATGATATTAATAATGTTAAACATTAACTTTCTTTTTTACATGATCCCATACTGTTCTGATTGATGAAATCAGCTATATGTGACCAATAAGCTGGTGCGGTTGCCGTGAAACACCCTGTATATATAAACTAAGCATATACGCCGATACAAAGTACAGTCAAGAATAGAACCCCACTACACCAATACAACCCCAGGATATACGTAGACTTCCAGAGTACCGGTGTCCCACGACATTAAAACGAAAGGACACACCCACTTCTTGATTGACTATCGAGATACTTTTTATCTACTGCTATTTTTTTCCTACGTCTTTCTCACTGTTTTTGCCGAAAGACAGATATCCTTGATTGTCGCGAGGAAAAGGTACCAGGAATGCCATACGGGATATTGACAATAATTATTTGTAAAATATTGTCTGTTTTTTCTCCCGTTCCCCGATTACGAAATATTTAATTAATTTCTATGGGCAATCGTCTATGGTGCAATTACATAGATAAGACCGAACAGGATTATGCAGATGGTTTTCAAGCCAGAGAATTTCTAATAGGCCCTATGTCGATACTTGCATAAGTCAATGGAAAGTGAATTATCGTGGGCCATAATAACCTTTCGAAAGGGCCGATTATTTTTTTAATAGCAAGGCCAATCTCTGACAAACCAATGTGGGCCGTTGCCATGTAAAATAGTCAGAGAGCTTGAGATAGTGTCTCGAGATAATTGATCGCGGACCAAAAACCAAACGAGTAGGAATTTCGAAACCAGTAGTGACTGGAGTCAACACACGTGTCGACTTTGAGTCAAATCTCGAGTCAACTGGAATCCGTATGACTTAAGGTCACGTCTATGTCTACGTACAGTGGGCCACTTCCTTGATACGTATAGTAGTAAGAAGAAGAAAAAGAAAAAAGTTAAAGACCCGGACGTACAGCCTTGTCGCTTGGTGACTATTGACAATGAATAGACAGAGAAATTATTACGTGCACATTTTACTTAATTTCAATCTACCTGACTACTGCAAATGCATACATACACAGCACGTAGAGTCCAAGTGTACTCGATCGATTCTCTGGTAACTTGAGCGTGTCGTTAACTTCTTTATCGACCGTTCACGCTGGGGTTCACTTGTGAAAAGAATTCATCGAGTCATCGTGACATAACTGAGGAATTAAATCTCTGCTAATGGGATTCAACGTACTGGTGAAATATTTATCATTGTTTTCCAAACAATTAATTATTGGGACTAATGATAACGTCAACGGAGAGCACAGGGTCAACAGGAAGGAAGGACAATGACTTGACGGGATACAACGAAAAGTCATTATAGTTAAAGCTATAGTAAATATATGTATTGCTCTTATAATTTTACTTTTAGTTTATTCGGCTAATTATTCGTGCTCATTAACAATAATGTGTCTTGAAGGTAACGATTTGTTTAGTATTAAGCGAAGGGAAACATTCAGTGATTCTTGCTTAAGTCACGGTGGATATCGCAAGAAATAATTCCCATTCTTAATGCACATGTTTTGTTAAACTACATACGTGTATATTATATACAACATAGTCCATATATTTATTCCGGGCCTTTTAGTAACCGGCCCAACGATCTTGCTACCGTTGGTGAAACTTTGCTCTCAATATCCTTTCCCAGCCTTTACGTGCAAGACCATTGGTATCAGGTAGGCGCGCAAAAATCTTATTAAGAAATTAAAACTTGTCATTATGTATTTTATTGTTAAATCTCTAATTATAGACAGTATACGGAATACAGGGTGTTTCAAAAATTTCAATTTCTTAATACTCAATATACGTATACAAAAAGTTTTGTATTCGTCGTTACATGAAACAATTTTGCATTACGTACACTTTATCTATACATATACATTCAAGGGACCAATTATTTCATTACGTAGCATGTGCTGCTAGAGTTCCTTTCAAATGATAACGTCCAGTACATAATGATACATAACAGAAACTGTACAATAAAGTCCTGTCAGTGTCCTTGGTAAAAGGTCCGCATCAAAGGTCCCCTGAAAGCGTTTAACTGGCTGTGTAATAGATATATAGTCAGTAGATAAAGAGAACCACGCCCGAATCGTATATACATAATTCTCGAACCGACCGAATATACAAGTCGTTAACTCTAAAACTGAATGTGAATCGAGGCTATACGATGTTAGCAATATTGCGAAAGGGATTTGAAAGGGCACTTTCTACGACCAAATACAAAATATTTTGATGGCTGCATAAGTCTGCACATGAACGAGTATTCTCTACTTGCTTCACGAATCCACAGAATGGCATTTCCACTTATTTTATCCGTCGTCTAATTTTCAGGTGAAAGCGCCCGTGACTTTTAGTAGAAACACAAGGATTTCGAATACGTGACTGGATTGCATTAGAATAGAATTTCTCGAATTTTCTATACTGCACTGGATAAAAACTTTATTTTTTTCTTTTTAAATAATAATTTTCAATGTTCACTTTAAAGAAAAAATTTTTTGTCTTCGCTAATTAGTCGCATTTTGTTCGATCACAATGGCACGTACCCCACGTGTTTACAGTTGGATGCATACCTGGATGTGTTACAGCGTGCACTTTCGCAACGGTGCAGCGTTGCACCAGGGACAACGGCTCGAGTTGCTTCCTGGAGCTCAGGCATATCCAACATGCCGAGCGACTCTTACTGGAAACGCTATTCGATTTTGCGTATGTGGATAGGGATGTGGGGGAGTGTAGTTCAATCACCCGATACAAATGGTATTCTATGTGTGATTTAATGCAATTCCTATCGTAGTTCCACCTAAGTTATCTACAAATACAAATTGCATAACGATTCCGTAGAGTTGCTGTACTCCATGCATGCAGATTGCAGAATACTTATATGTATCTAGATAGGCATACGTCTACGCGCGCAGCATGTCCTGCTTGATTTTTTTAGTGAAATTTTCATACGCGTTGTCTGTGAGTTACGTAAAAAAGAAAAAAAATAAATAAAAGAGAAAGGGATTGTAACTAGTCATTGACTACAACGACCACAAGGAAATCGACCCATTTGCAAGGAATGTGGAAGAAATAGCGTGGTCAAGGATACGATTTAAAAGTGAACAATAGAATCATTGTTAAAAGGATTTATTTTTATCGATAATCGATCGTCGCAGCATCTTCCTATCGTCGATAACTATCCTCTTACGTTCTTGACTAGCAGTGTTAGCTCGATAACCAATAATGCGCGTAGATACATTGATAGTTCTGTATATACACCTCGACATTCTGTACATCCCTGCCTCCTGATTTTGGGATTTCTTGAATAATATATTTTTGGCAATACTCTTATGGGTTTCTTATTGGAAATTTTACGGGGTTTCGAGGGAGTGTATTTACAAGAATCAAAAAAAAAATGATTAAACAGTCAACGAGGAAGTTCCTCGGTCCCCCAGATCGATTCTCCGTGATCGTCCCAAGAAAAATTATTCTGGGCACCGCGAAGCGTCGGGTCCAATGATGTTCAGCGATTGATTAGCACCACAGCCAATGGTACCTTGAATGAAGTCTGGGAAGTTGGACTCCAAGATGCGCATCCTGCCTCTCTTGTAGTCAGGAACGACCTGGGTAGCCAGCTGGCATTCGGTACCCTGGTGAACAATCTGGAAGTTCTCAGATTTGAAGCAGGTGGTGGCATCCCATCTGTAGACATCAGATTGTCCTTCGTATCTGAAGAAGATGGCGCTGCCATTGTCTGTTCCCAGGATAACCATCTTCTGGGGCTTGGCACCCAAATCGTGAACCTTGCCAGATGCAGAACCCTTCTGGAGGTATTCGGTACGGATGGAGAACATTCTGGTGCCGCTCAGGTAAGTGAAGATCAAGCAGCTGCTGCCATCGGAGCGTCGGATCAAAGATAGGTAGAGGACATCGCGACGTGGTGCACCCAGGGTGACGGCCTTGGGGAGTACCACTCTGTAACCTCGTCCTGAAGTCACGTCGTATACAAGGATCGCTCTGGTAGCTGCGTCGCTCACGTAGACGAAGACACGGCCATCCGCGCTATAGTCTGCTACGAGGTACTGCAGTCTTGATGCAGCACATACCAGACCACTGAGGTCGACGGTTTTAACGACCTAGTGCGCAAATACATTGGTCAGGATTAATGAAGTTCACGTGCATTTTAATAAAGATGAATTCAGATATAACAAGTTGATGTAATTTACCTTGCCGGTCTTCACGTTTATCGCGACCACCTTGGGTGGGCATCTGCGGATTGGTTCCTCGAGACTGTTCACGACACCGGTGTCCAAGACCCACAGGATTTCCTGGGGATCCAGGTAGACGTCAACTACGCTCTGGAGAGCACTGCAGGTACCTTCCTCTTGCTGGGACCAGCATGGGAAGGGTGTCATGGTCGATTGGCATCCTTTGTTCTTCAGAGATAATTTGGCAAGGGTGGCTGGGACTCCGGCCTTGTATCTGAATGAAAATTAATGATTAATAATAATATTTTATTAGTTGACTATTTATTAAGAAATAATACAGTACCAAGTATGTATGTATTTAAATACCTGGGTAATGCCACTATGGCGTCATCCTTGTAGATGGCTGCCCTGGTAGCTATTACGTTCTTCGATACGTAGCGACCACTGCTCTTAAAGATGCTCTTCGTGGTGGAGCACGGCCATTCAAATGAACCGCCAGTCCATTGAATGGCTGACGTCCCAGCTACGCAGACGACGGCGACGACCGCCAGAAACCTGAACATTTTTATGTATCGAAAATACTACTAGCTGCTCTATACGTCAGTGCCCGTCACTTTTTTGACTTTTTTTTTCCTTTTAGAAAATCCTTTTTGGCACTGCGGAAAATTTATTTCACGAGTCCGACACCGTTCGGTGATGCAGACTGAGCCTCCTCAGTGTTACGCCATTTATATACACTTTCGATGATATACATATTGACACCAGCTAATTGCGAAATGTTTTCCAAAACAAAATTCATAACCCAAAAAGAAATACGCTCCGGAATTTCTTCGCGATTCTCTTAAGGTTGGACGAAGCATATACCTATACTTCAGGCCTTCGATAGAGTCATTCAAATTATTAATAAATCGACGAACTCATTGTAAAATGGTTTATCGTAGAACGGTGTTGTGTATGTTATTCAAGTATTATTTTCTTTTCTTCCTTCTGTGCGCCAAATTTTATTTTGTAAAATGATTCACGTTAAACAGGAAGGAAAGAGTCTTCCTTTTGCGCAACGACACGCTACGTCGACTTCCTCTCCCTTGCATTTCCTGTTTGCACGAAATGTTTTCGTACGACAGTAAAAACGTAAGGTGAATCTGAATAATTGAGTTCCTGTTAAAATGATTATTGCACAATTCTTATATTTATAACAGCCTGTTACTTTTTCTTCGGACCACCTTGATTTTTTCATATTCATTAATAATGAACATTCCGAAGAAATTAAAAAATGAAAGAAATCCATTTATATTGTAATTAATTATTTTTCGTCGTGTTTTACAGTGGCACCGAGCTAACGCTTAACGCTACCCAGCCCGTGCGTGTTCCGGATTATTCGCGCAGTCGTTGCAAAAAAAAACGTCACCCTGTCGAGGACGTCACGCAAGACTCGAAAAGTCATAGGCAGGCAGATACCCATGAAATAAGTATAACGCGAAAAGTTATTGGGCCGAGCGATGTCGTAAAGAGACGCACAAGAAGAAGCAACAAAATGAGAAAAAGGAATAACAGCAACAACAAACAAATGCTGCGTTAAAACAATATGACGTGAACGTCCCCACTCAGCTATATATATAATGGCCACGAAAGAAGTTCTCATGTACTTTGCTCGTCCGTTTCCAGTCACAATATACCGTGAGTTCAATTACAGACCATCATACACACATTTGTCTAATCAATTTTAATATTAAACCAAAACGACGCTGAACCGTCTTTCCTCTGTTTTTCTCAAACAATAATCAACGTATGATAATTGTGAAACACTGAGACTGATCTTAATTAATAATTGTGATATCCGTTTTACAGTGCAGGATGATGGGGTTCCTGACGAGCGCTCTCTGCGCCGTCGCCTTGGCAACCGTCGCCAGTGCCGCTTCCTGCGACCGCCAATTGCTCCCTGAACTCTCCTACACGCTATCCGGACAAAATTTGAATTGGCCGTGCCAGAGCACGAGGAACATCTACGAGTCCAGCGGTCGTTACATTCCAAGGAATGTCATTGCTACCAGGACTCAGATATTCAAGGATCAGGCCATCGTAGCTATGCCAAGGTACAAGTCCGGAGTACCGATCACCCTGGGTATCATGTCCCTGAAGTCGAAGGGATGTGGCCCCGCTGCCCTGACACCTTTCCCCTGCTGGTCACTCCAAGAGGAAGGTAACTGCAACGCTATCCAAAGCGCTGTCGACATCTTCCTGGACGTTCAGGACATCCTCTGGATATTGGATGCTGGTGTCGTCAACACCCTTGAGCAACCTGTGCGACGTTGCCCACCTAAGGTTGTAGCCGTGAACGTCAAGACTGGCAAGGTACGTTGATTGTTTATGCGATATTTTCATAATTTTATTTTATTCAGAAGTAAAAAAATAATATTGTATATCGCTTACAGGTCGTCAAGGTCGTCGACCTCAGCAGCCTCGTCAGCTCAGCCTCCAGACTTCAGTATCTCGTTGTGGATTATGCCAATGATGGTCAACTGTACTTGTACATATCAGATGCTGCCAACAGAGGCATTCTTGTTTATGACGTCACGGCTGGACGCGGATACCGTGTCGTTCTACCCAAAGCCGTCACTCTCGGCTGTCCACGTAGGGACGTCCTTTACATTGCTCTGGTCAGGAAGCAGTGCGGTGCCTCTGTCCTCTACTTCACTTACCTCAGCTCCAGCAGACTATTCAGTATCAAGACTGTCAACCTCAGAAGGGGATCTGCCAGTGGTTCCGTTGTTGATGTTGGTCCTAAGCAAAACAAGATTGTTCTCTTGGGTACTGACAATGGTAGCGCCATCTTCTTCAGGAATAAGGGTGAGTTTGCTTGGTTGTACTTAACAATTCAATAGGTTTTTTTTATACTATCCCTTGATGACTCACATTTTTTCAAATCGGTCATAAAACATACGATACCTTGTAACAAGTTCACCTATCAAGAATTTGTAGGTTAGGTCATTCCTTTTTGAATGACTAGTATTTCTTGAGATGTTTTATTAACGTTTTTTTTTTTCAGGACAATCTGATATTTATATGTGGAATACCGATACATCCTTCAAAACCGACAACTTCTTGCTCGTCCAGAAGGGCAATGAGTGCCGCCTGGCCACCCAGGTACTTCCTGGTTACAAGAGACTGATGTGGGTAATCGAGAGCAACTTCCATGATTACATTCAGAACAAGATCAGCTGTGCCGGAGCATCGGTGTCCCTTCACCCCTTGGTGAAGTCCTGCGAGGATTAATTAGCACAGTTTATCGAGAAACCGGCGAATTCCTAGGCTCTTGTCAACTCTGTTTTAATCGAAGTCCCTAGCAATCATAGTTATAAACGCGTCTTGAAAGGAAAAGAAAGGCAAAAGGCAAAAAGAACTACAATCCTATCGAAACATTAATCCGCATTAACGTTTTAATAGCCACCAAAATTTTAACTGCACCAGATATGGTACTAGTATTATTCAATTTTTGCTTACTTTTCTTTCCTAAATTTATTCTATTCAAAATTTCTTTACTTTATTATCAATCGTGTTATGCCGAATCGCGCTATTCTAGTCAAACGACAATTACACTTCGCCCATTCGAATACTGTAATTTGTATTTTCAAAAATTCATCCCTCGTGGGAAACAGAATAACTGGACTCACCTTTACAAATACATATAGGTATACGTATTACATTATAAACGAGAGAAAAATGTCAGATAGCGCGTTTCACGCGTTAGGAATTCCCGAAACTGTCGAAGATACGTTGCATGGAAAAGTAATATAAGTGAAAACAGCAAGAGGAAAAGGGAAAGATAAACTTTCCCCGATGGACAAGTATGACCAGTGTTCCCGATCGAGACCGGAAGAAAAAAGAAAATAGAAAAATTGTAAATTGTAGAAGAAGTAATTGGACACACGCGCATGTCTGTGAGATGGCGCCACTGGGGTGCTGCAAGGTGTCTGCAAGCCCATCCAGTAATAAATGCGTGAATAAATGAATTCGTTATCGAAATTCAAGCAGTTTCTTTTACATACCTCTCTCGTGAATCTTTTCACTTAAACTTTTTCTATCTATTAAACCTTAATAATTCCTAACAGTTTCTCACAACGTTTCGGAACTGTCCAAAATTTCAAATTCATCGCATACTTGTTTATCTGTTTATTCAAATTCGCTGTATAATACATTAACAATATATATGTATACACTATACTACAAGCTGTCGGACTTTCACTTGATTCACTACTACTTATATTGCTCCAATTTCACGAATCTCCCACGCCAGCTGTTCGACAATGCCCTTGCGCAAACCGCAAGATATCGGATCCATTAAACAGAGCTCAACAGTCTGACACTTCTGCCAATTTCGGGAGGTATACTGCAATATTGTGGTAGTAACTTCTTTTTATCTTTCACTTCAACAAAATGAGTTTGTGATTTAATACCTTTTTCTTTCTCGAAATGCCCCAGAGACTGAGACAGTTTAAATAACATCCAGGTCAACGTCAAATACAAAAATGAAATAAAAAAGACTAACCATTTATTCAATACATTAAAATGCGATTACAGTGCGAATCGATTGTACTTGTAAACCTTAACTGTTCTAAATGGCAAACTGACATTATGCGAACGTCCAAGCTTCGAAAGGTTATGTTTCTTCGTGCCATCTGGATGGCGAGAGTTTACTAGACCCCAAAGGTTTCTCTGAGAATCCATTACATAGTCGGTAATACAGGGTACGTCTTCTCGCTGTAAAAGAACAGCATGGTTCTCGGCCTGAAGAACAAAAGAATCGTATTGTAATATTCTGTTTCAATATTAACCAATGATCATTACTAAAGAGTCTTGTGTGCAGAATCATCGAGGGTTCGAAAAAAGTCAGTGTTTCTTAATGCCACTCAGTTACAATTACTTTCAATAAATTTAATTACTTTCAAATTCTGCTTGCCATCCCAGCGTACACTGGCTCGTTCCGTCACTATGAAATAATGTAAACCGCCTTTATAATCAGCAAACAGACCCAACGATGATCCCAATTTGGTCCCCAACCAGGATACTGTAGTATTTTGACTGGCCAGCTGTGTAGGTAAAGTAGAACTCGTTTACATTGTTTAAATATTTCATAACGTCATTTTCTTGAAGTACACAAGTATACTGACATCTTTAAGAACAGCTGGTGGTCCTTCGTCCTCTCGTGACTCGTCCAGATTTACGCTGAACAAATCCTGAGATGGATATCCTGTCAAATATAGTAAAGAGGATTTTCTTGATATGGCCAAATCGGTACTATATATTTTTGGTACATTACTACCACGGACAAGACGCAATCTCCACCATCTGCGTTGTCCTAAAATTAATCAAGGATTTATAACCCAATATTTCGTTAATAAAATCAATTAATAATAGATATAAAAAATTGTACCTAGACTGTACACAATTATTGACTCGTCGTCAGGATCTCCGATATAGGCCCTCGAGCCCCAAGTACTTACTACAGGATCTACTACAAGACTCCGTAAATACTTGGTTGAAACTCCCGTGAATTCACATCTCGTTATCTAAGGGCAAATATAAATGTGAAATTAATTGAACGCGTTAGCTATGACCTATGTTTATCATGAGTCTTGTAAAACTAAATGGCAGTAGCCACCTATATATTATACGTAACAGTTAAGGAATTGGCTATTACATCATATCGCATTAACGGCCTTCTTAGAGCTGGTGATATTAATTGCTTAATTTGACGCGTGCTTGAGTATACGCCTTTGTAAACATCAATTTTGCCGCGAGTGCCAAATGCTAAGTTCTGCGTCGTTGTGCAATAAATTCAAGTTGCACAAGAACGTTGAAAAGAGTTTTAAGTGGCTCTATTAATATAATATAGAAATTAGAATATCAAGATGAGAAAATATGAAAAGAGGAAAATAATAAGTAAACAATTAGGTATTATTATAGTGCTCTAGTCATTTTTTAAAATTACCTCTTGATCATTTCTACGCAAATCGTACAGAATGATTTTTGCTGGACAGTCATTATCCTGTGGTGCATCCAGGACCCACAGTCGACCTCGCGGATCCGTATCGACGGCCACGACGCTTTGCAAATTTGCACAAGTTTTTCGAGCATTCTGAGAATCCAAATTTGGAAATGATGATAGTACCGTTGACGATAATCCAATTTGATAATTACCAACTTCTGGCCAG
Organism: Cephus cinctus; assembly: GCF_000341935.2. Taxonomy (NCBI): domain Eukaryota; kingdom Metazoa; phylum Arthropoda; class Insecta; order Hymenoptera; family Cephidae; genus Cephus; species Cephus cinctus. The sequence goes on along the minus strand of NW_014332956.1, from coordinate 1,144,339 downwards.
GGAGCTTCGATTAATGTCAATTCGGCATTTAGATTCTGCTGCCACCTTTTGAGAGTGTCAATTTTCAATCATTTTCTCTATATAAAAATTTATCTGCCTCAAAGATCTTATTTAAACCTCAAACTCTACCTAGGAGTATGAAACTCCTCAGACGTTCCTTTTTCATATGAGTACTGAAATATAGGCAGGGTTTAATGGTTAAATACCTGGGTATAGCCAAGAAAGCTCTATTCCTCCACAATGCGAATCTCCATGCAAGCGTGTCTTCTGGTAAATTCACAGAGGTGAAATTCCACGATTTCACGTACGGCAGTAGCAATAAAAACCTTAAAATCGAACACTTAAGCCACTTGGTAGCTGGAGAGTAACATACAACCATATTGAAGGACAGTTGACAGACTTCAAACTTGTTTGAGACAGCTAGTAATTACGTGTGCTAATAATAAGTAACAGCTGAATCAGCAAAATTCTCCTATTAGAATATCACGTATGATTCCAAAGTGCAATCCTAATCGTTTTACCTACCCAGACTCTCGTACGCAAAAATACACCACACGATGAAAACAGATTCGGCATGTTTTTCAAATTGAAAAGATAATTTCTGCAAGCTATAGTTTCTAAGTAATAATTCATTAGAAAGCACGTAAGTAATTTTATAGAATGCATTAAAAACCTGATTTAAAATCTTTGCGTTTAGTTTTCATTTAGTTTCTCTAAGTATTCATGTAACACTATACATCCTGTACCATGTATCACGTATGCGGTTTGTAATGTATACTGTTTATTTTCGAAATTTTTATCTTTACAATACGCTTCATTCGAATAAATTAAAATAAACAATTTTGACTATTCCTACTTTTATAAGTGGTAATAGAAAGGACGATTAATATTTATAAAAAAAAATAGAGGTGTGCATAAAACGCAAAAGAAATATTTCCATCGGATAAACCTATTAACACGCAATAATATAAACGTGTACATCAATAAAATATTATAGCTAAATAAATAATATAGCAAGTAGTAGCTATGATGTAATTCGATAATGATCCTAATGATTGTATGGTGTACTATATATATTATTATATAACATCCGCTTAGACATTTAATAATACATATAAAATGTTAAATATTTTAAATGGATGAGATTATCTCCTTTCGTTCTTCCTCTTTCATTTTATCCTTAAAGATTGACCGTGATTGAATCAATAAAAATACTACTCTTTCAAACTCTAATTAGTACGTTGTATTAATTAGAAAGTGATTATGTGATCTGGTCATTTAAGTTATGATTAATGTTTAAAAGGGTTTGATTTGTTGTATCCGGTTGCAATAAATCATTAAGCATGTAATTAAACGTCCACAGCTACGCACTGTGCGGTAATCAAATTATTTTCATGTAAATATAGCAAGGATGTATATTGACTATCACTAGAGAGTAACCGCAGAACAACTAGGAAACCATAAGGAGCATTTGAGAAATAATTTTTTAGGCATGGGAAACATACATTTTTATCTTTTTAATGAATGGTTGAATAACCTGCGAGGCATAGGACTAGGTAACTAAGAAATTTCGCTCGTCCCCAATATTACTTCATGAGCATACATTTCCTTGCTGACCCAGAAGGTGCATAAGATTTCTGCCAATCGAAAACATACTTACGTTAAAAAATGTGTACCTCAGTGGATAATTGTTTCTACACTTACTATCGTCGATAATGTCTAACAATGTATTTCATTCTATAGTTTGCATATTCAGTCAAGATGTCGCTACTGCCGAAAGTTATACCATAATGGCGGATTCGTCGTGGAATCGTGGAAGCCTAAAGAAAAGGCAAATGGCCGCCGTGGGGCTCGAAAGCGTTAACGAGTTCCTGGTAGTGTCTTTTGAGTGCGCGACTTTCGGTTCGGTATGTAAGAGAAACGCGATAATCTCCTCGAGAAAGAGAAGTGGATTAGATTCGGGTGTGGCGTGATGTAAGGGCACGTGGGTTCATGTCCTTGGTCCATTGGTGTTGCCGTGGTAGGCGATGAGCCTCAAGAAGTGCACTACGGTGATGAAATCAGTGTCAGAAGGAGAGCTGGGCGTGGAAGAGGTTAAACCTTTGAAGGAAATTATAAGTATAGCGAAAACGGCGGTTACAGGGTCCACCAACTTCACTACGACTACGACGACAAACATTCAGGATTGCCCTAAGCTTAAGCGTACCTTTACCTTACCGAAAAATCCTTTTCAAAGTGCTACAACGAGAATGTCACGTCGGCGTCCTAAGCATCGTGACTCAAAGGAGTCTACTAGAAATAATGCACAGGCTGTCGAACAGAACCTCAGTCAGGATACACAAGGGAACCAGGGTACTGGTAGATTGAATACAAATGGCTATCAAGACAGGACTGCTAATAAAAAAGTGTTTAGAAGACCATCCTGGAAGAAGTTTATCAATAAAATGGTACAGCACATGTCTAGCGTTGGAGTGCAAAATCATAAGACAGTCAGGGATGATCATCTGGGATCTAGTGCAAATGATATTAGAGTACCTCCACCTAGACCTGCTCATATCCCACCAGATAGAGTCCCAGGTGTTATTGGATTAAGAAATCATGGCAACACATGTTTCATGAATGCTGTACTACAGTGTCTATCACATACAGACATATTAGCTGAATATTTTGTACTGGATCAGTACAAGGTGGACCTTTCCAGGAGGAACAAGCTCAACTCCAAGAAGTATGGTACCAAAGGAGAGATTACAGAACAGCTTGCACTGTTACTCAAGGCAATTTGGAGCTGTCAATATGATCCTGAGATGAGCACAGCATTCAAGAGTGTCGTAGACAAATACGGTAGTCAGTATAGAGGCAATCTACAACATGATGCACAGGAGTTTCTACTGTGGCTTTTGGATAAGGTGCACGAGGACCTTAATCAGGCAACGAAGAAAAAATATAAAATTATTAAGGTTAGTCCAATCATACATTGTCATTTCATCAAATCAAATAACCTTTTTCTGAACTCTCCCCAGGCCTCCATCCTCACTATGCAATATGCCTACATATTCCCTAGCCAAGAATTTCAAGAGTCTAAGAACTATTATGCAATAATGTCAGGCACTCGACCTCTCTGCTACTAGCACCTCAAAATGATGCGCGCTACCGCTTTCGAGTGACTTAAATCCCAGAAATAATACCAAACAAATGTATAACTATAATTTTACTTAAAATTACATGTTTTTCATACGCGAATGAGACAGATAGAACGAGAAACCTTGAAACAACTTATTTATCACAATCAGAACCGCGCCAGTTTCTCGAGAGGGGCAACAAACGAGCGCAAGACCTTAACCTAAATTTTGTACCGCGTTCGAGGAAAAAAGAAGAAAATGAAAGAAGGTATACACTGGCCTTCATCGAGTGAACATTCCCTGCGCACATACGATATTACTACACTTAAAATTTCCAGTTCTTTCATACGAATGCCTTTCTATCGCTACTTTCTACGGTAGTAATAACCATGAAAATAGTTGGTGTATGTTCCACACTGGAAAGAAACCAGTAGACTAGCGGTATAGACCTACATTAGCTTAAAGTGATAATTAAATAAAAATAGAGAGAGGGAGAGAGAGAAGAAACACCTTTCTTAAGCTTTCTCGTTACTTAAAACTTCCACATACTATGTAGGTACATAGAAATTATATGTTACATGCGCTTTCTCAACATACGGTAGACTATCGGAACGAGTGATGCAATGAAACGAGGGAGAATGACTTCGTCGATGGTGTATGATTCATTGTGCAAGCACAAAAACAGTAAAAGACGTAAAGAAAGAGAGAAAAAGAAAAAAGTAAAAAAAAAAGAGAGAAGCAATGAAGCAACGCTCGAGACAGACGACTAGGAATGCGAGACTGGCGAGTCGAGAGAATGTCATCAATCAGCACAAGCATCCAACGCATACTTCACCATCGTCATCTTCATCATCGCCGTCTCCTACTTCAGAGTATCATTATCACTGTACTCAGCGTTATTATCTACATCGTAATCGTAGTCAACCGCGGTTGCTGATTCTTAAAGCAAACTTTGACTACTCGCGTTACACTATTGCACTCGTATTAAATTTCTATATATAAAAAACTCATACACATACGTGCATACGGATACAAAAGTATATAGTTACACTCGCAATCTAATCGCAGTATTTATCCTCGGATAACTAGAGAATTTGTCGGGATTGCGATAACGCCCTAAAACCCTCTCGGATATTTATCGTTACGTCTTTATCCCAGTCCGTATAATATATGTATATGTATATTTGGGCAGTGCATATACTTATATATTTGTACGTAGCATTGCGGATTCCAAGAAAACAAGCACGTGTCCCAGTTCAATGTGAATAGTAAATCCCAGTGGATTACGTCGATGTCTTTTAAACAAATCTTTTTTGTTCCAAGCACAAAAGAATCAATAACCAAAGTACAATTGTTTAAAAGAATCTTTCATGCTACAAATTCTCTATTGTGATAGTCCTTTTATTTATGCATGTATACTCTTTCCTTTTCCTCTCATTCCCGTCCTGCGAATCATACTTATTAGTCAGTTTATTGCGTAAGCCCATGGACTTCCAAGTGAACCTTACCATGACCGTTCTTTAAGAAGGAGCAGACCGCGCTGAATGCGTTATTGTTTCTCTCTCGCTCGTTTTCTTTCATCCTTCTCTCGCTCTCTCAGCTAACGTTGCACCTCATTGTTTTCACGCCGTGAAAACAAAGTGACCTTCGCTCGCGTTCTTAACAGCTCGTAGGGTCATTTCGTTTTAATAATCCGTGAACGTAATTCCCTGGAATTCATTTATTCCCGTCGCAGTACCTTTTTTATGCTTTGCATAAGACTAACCACCGTATAATATATTACATTGTGTATACACAAAAGCTTATATGCACGTACGTGCACATATGTCCATTATAAAATTTATCTTCTGTCCTTTCGTGTTTACGACAGTTCTATCACAAGTTTATATTATTAGAATATGCTTCTACTTTTTACTACCGTACAGCCTTATGCCTGCACACCTCTATGCATTGCATATAAGTATATACATGTCCACATGCATCGAACGTGTACAATCTGGAAGTCTGTAGCATAACCAACGCACCGGTGCAAACGTACTCGGATGACATTGACCGATTGCTCGACGCCATTAAAACCTACTTCAGTATTACTGTTGCTGCTGTTATACATGTATCCACATAACGTTCTGATGTTGTGTAATATAAATTTGTGATAGTTCCCTGAATTTTTTTTCAGGATAAAGAAACTTCGAATGCTAGTGATTTGTAATAAAATAGGTTAGGACCTCGATTCGTGCATATTATATATATGTAGGCGTATAATATCTTATTAAAAGAAACCCAACGTATCGCGATGGTTAACCTCGAAGAATGTCTATGTCTGCTCTGCTGGAAGCTCTTATATTTTGTATTACCCGCAGAACTCGAGGTATCGTTTTGCGTCATTAACGAAAGCAAATAATGAACATCAGTGTCCTCTGCTGATTATAAAAATAGAATGGGAACGTGTCGATGTACGCGCGTATGTACAGGAATAGTTTGCTGTGCGTTAATGGCTTCTGGTTAGAATGAGTTAGGAATTTGTTTGGTTATGAGTTTACCAGGGTTTGATTGTTACAACGTCGATAAATCGATCAGTGGATTTATCGTGTCAAGAGCAAATAGCTACGTATGTGACCGCGAAGATCGTCGTTCGTATCCACTAATATGACCTCGGCGTGGCTCAGTGACGTGCCTGTTGACAAACACAAAATCTGGGTCTAGGGTGCTCCAGCGGAAGATTCATTTGTTTGTTCCGTAACCCTCAAGGTTTTGTCACTTTATTTTATTTATTTTAATACACGTGTCGAGGGCGCGTCTTATTGCCAGAAATAGGTTTTCCTGCAGGGTGTATCATGTCGTCTGGACAGCCATGAGAGGGCGAATTCTTAGCGAGCTACTTAATAAAATATGTCGAGGGTATAATAGCTCTCGAGATGGTGCGGGAGTTTTTGAAAAAAAAAAATTGAAAAAATTCCATTGCTAACATTCTTTTAGGGTACAGAAATTGTATTTCGAATAATACAATTTTTTTAAGTTTTAGGCGATCTGAGTATCGCTAAACGACGCGTGGGACGTCATAAGTTAATAATAGTGCTTAGATTAAATAGCTATTAGAGAACAAATAAGAGATCCGCGTAACTTTAAAAAAGTTCAGTTGACTTTTAACTCTGTCGCCTTGAACATCATTAGACCCCTCACACCCATACTTGAATATTTTTTAACTCATTCTCACACGAAAAATTGAATCCCTTAAAGGATATCCGCATTACGTGGTATATCCTGTATTTAGACACAGAGGGTTCTCCTTGAAGTAAAACGACAAGGGAACGAAGATAGGAAACGCCCATCTGAAAATAGAGGCGGAAGTACATCTGTGAACAATTTATCCTTAGAGCGGAAGAGATTATATTGTCTGTTACTTTTTGCTCTTTCAGAACTCATTTGGCAGACCTGATGACATCGTCGCCGCGGAGACCCTGGCTAATCACGTCAGGTGCAACAATTCCTTTGTCCACGCGGTCTTCCAGGCGCAGTTCAGATCAAGCTTGACCTGCCCCAGATGTCACAGACAATCGAATACCTTCGATCCCTTCCTGTGTGTCTCCGTACCGGTACCGCAGCATCATAGACAGATCAATCTATTTGTAAACGTTCTGTACACGTCGCAGCAGCCACGTCAGGTGAGGATTGGCGTGAGCGTCAATCAGGCCGCCAACGTGAAGGAACTCCGCGAGATCCTAGCCAGTGACACCGGTATCGAGGAAAATCACATGCTCCTTACTGAAGTTCATGACGAAGGTTTTCACAGGTTAGTCATTTTACATACTGTTGTTTTACTGCTACACATGATTTATTATCGGTGGAGTTGATTCACAGTCATGGCCAGTTGAACGATAATTAAATTTTTACTGTTTTTCTTTCAGAACCTTCTCCGACTGCCAGCCTCTCTCGGTTATTACTGAAAACGATCCTCTTTACTGCATAGAACTGCCACAACTCAAAGAACCCACCGAGCAAGCCTACATACTTCTCGTATGGATTAATGTCCTGGTTAAGGGCGAACTCAGGGAACGCTTTGGTAGTCCTTACACGATGCAGGTGTCGCGTGAAACCTCCTACGAGGATCTACAGAAGCTCTTACTAAAGGAAATGCACACGACTCTTGCGGATGACGTCTTGACCTCAAGTCAGAGTCCTGGATTGTTCATTATTCGCGTAGCTGATCCTGCAGCGACTCCTGCTCAGGATGAGCATCCATGCATCGATCCCTGCGTTGAGCATCCTCTGTACACTGAACAGATAGAGCAAGCTCTGGCACTCTGTGCTGATGATTCCGGGCCGCAACACGTTAAGCTTATCCTGGAATGGGACGAAGCCACCAAGGCTAGTATCATCCAGGATGACAGCGATCAAATAGAGGAACACGCAAGTGTCAAACAGCTTAAAACGAATTCTGAACTGAGCGGATCCGTCACCCTGGAAGAGTGTTTTGATCTTTACACCAGAGCGGAGATCCTTGGCGCTGAGGACGCCTGGCACTGTCCTTACTGTAACAGGAAACAGGAAGTTGTCAAGAAGCTTGGACTCTGGTCACTTCCGGATATTCTTGTTATCCACCTTAAGAGATTCCGGCAGCAGTCCAAACAGAGATCCACGTCAAAACTCACCACCCTGGTGGACTTTCCGCTCTATGGATTTGATATGACACCACACCTGGCGCACAGTAGTGTACAAACGCACAACAACATGGCTACTTTAGGTGGGTTAGGGTGGTCACCCTGGAAGAAACCGCGACCACGCCAGCAGAATATACCGAAATACGATGAGAACGTTTACGACCTGTACGCCATATGCAATCATCATGGACAAGATCTCCAGGGTGGACATTATACTGCATTCTGTAGAAATCCTTACGACACCCAATGGTATTGCTTCGATGATACTCGTGTAGAAGCCGTCACGGACACTAATCTTATTACAAACGCGGCTTATATGCTCTTCTATCAACGCAGAGGACTGACAAATAACTCCACCGGAAATTCATCAGCGGCGTCAACGAGTTCTGCGGGTTCCGGATTGGATCACTGGGTCTCGAGGATGCCACCGTTTTATTTCAATAATAAAAACAACATTAACGCGACCAACAACAAACAGAGCAAGTCTCAAGAGGTTCTATGCCAGGACAAGATCGTCGAGGAGAAGAATCTTAATAACTTCAATCGTGGATGCCGCAACTACGCTACGCTTCAGCCTAACAAGAGGAACGTAGCCACGGAAACGGAAACTGGAGAAATAGATCATTACTCCGACGACGAGGCGCCATCTCGAAGAGAATGGGTATACATCCTTTCCTAACTACTATTAATCTTGTTATATTATACCTAAACTAACTTTGATTTATATGTTAAGGCATCACCAAAACCCGTGAGGAAGACATCATCCATCACCCTGACACCACATCAACCACCAGCAATCATTCACAATTCAAGTAGTGATCCCGACACTGCCGTAATCCACGAGTCGACATTGTAACACACAATTTAAGCCGGATTGAAAATCCGGCTTGAGCACCAGATCCTTTATATTAGAGTGCCTCCGACAAAGATCCTGAACATCCTGGCCGTTAATCGAGAAAACAATCTCCACCGTTAGCTATACCGATTCTCAAGAGAGAAAAAAAGTGAAACTGTAAGGTTAGTCTTCTCGGGCACCAGGATGCAGTTCAGGATGTTAAAAGTCGACGAGAACAATAATGGGTCTCAAAGAACAATGCGTTTTCGTTTCGCAGATCAGAATTTACAAGCGTTTTTGAAAAAAAGGCAAAGATCGTGAGGTGCCTGTCATTTTAAAACTAAACCTCGGTGACATAACCTCAAAAGCTAGCGACTTCTTCGTACTTGTGTATATTCCTGTTTCTACAGTGATCGTACTCGTAAGACTCCCACAGGAATAAAGGAAGCAGGAGAGTTCACTCATATCTCCTACCATTTAGTTAGGAGTTACACGGTTTTGTTACGAGCCAATTAATTGCAGATGACGTGTTGTCCAAGCGAGATGAAGACGTCGGTTTCACTCATTCAGTTAAAACGAAAAACGGGATATTATGTTAATCATGCGAATCTCATTATTAGTGAAAATTATATTAAAATCGCTGCTTAAATCGTCAATCTGCGCTTGATTGGCTCGGCGTAACGAACATTTGTAGATGTAATATTTATATCGTATTTGTATCACCCACTAGTGGCCTTATCTCAATAATTAATACTGATACATCAATATTCATCCTGATACAATGTCGTATGTATACTAATTAACTTGGAGCATTTTAATACAGTGTACCATTTATTCGGGATATTGCCGATGTGTTTGAATAGTGCATGTGCGATGCGTGAGAATAGTCACTGTTTTTTTTCAGTGACTTACAGAGATGCTTTAACTGCATATGTCATTAGATCTGTACTCATAAACTCTTTTCGTAACTTTTCGGTTCCAAGGGAGAGAAAGTAACAAAAGACTTTGCAGATAATAGATAATCCCACTATATACTTCCATGTAAGAAAAATTAATAGTATTGTTCGTCCGTTCTTCCACTTTTTAAAACGAGACAAAAATCACCATCATCATCTTAGATTCTTCGTCGATTTTCATTTTTTCATTAGCTTCGGCCACTTTGTCGACATGACTATTCTCACGTGATTACAATGAATGGCTCAGTGATTGAATCTTTTAATGAATTTTCTTTTTCATATTATATTGCGTAGCATATTATATTCTCCCAGTTTTAAATTGAATCATTCCAGACGGGCGGGAATAGCGAGAGAGAGAGAGAGAGAGAGCTTGTGAAGTTTAAAAAATAAAATGGAGCGCGAACGTGACGAAAGAAAGACGCGTGATGAGAGTATGATAGAGATTTATATATATATTATATTTACGTATGACGAGGGCGAGCAAGAGAATATTTAAGTTATTTTAAAAGTAACATTTATTACTAGTCACACACATCGTGGACAGGGAGACTTTGAAAAAACAGCCAGCAAGTGAAAAGAAAACGAGAAAGAAAAATTAAATTACATTAGAGTACGAAGGTAATGGGAATGAAGAATAGGAAAATGTATACCGATATATGAGAGTGAAAGATAGAAAAGAGGATAAACGTGAGAAAAACCAGGCCAATTCACTACCTACCATCTAACCATAATTGAATTCTTTATTATAGCTGATCTACCTGCGCTAATCGACTGAAGGATATCATTGATTATTATTAACATTACTATTAGTTCACCCTGCTATCGTTTTGTTGAATAAATAGAGGATGTATATAGAACGTCGCATATCAGTAATGTTTCTATTATTCTATTTGTCATCCACCACATTGTTTCAAGACTCTTCTGTCTAGTACTCTGTCATGAAATAGATATTCTGATTCGTCTTATAATGTCCAGTTCAGAATAGCCATTTACCGTTCTTTCTGGAGCTTCAATTAAACCTGAAAACATCTGGAAAAGCAATCGATCCGTTGCAAAGAGCGAAGAGTGAAAAAAAGGCTGCACGGTATAAAAGAACATTTTGTAAGAGAAGAAAAAAAAGTAAGGAGGAGAGAGACAAGCCACTAGTCCGACTTGAAAAATACTTATCTTTAGTAAGTATATGTATATATTACGTATAATTCTCGTATGCTGTGATGTATATGCAATCTTATGTGACAGAGGGGATGCACATTGGCGCATGCGCAGTAGTAATCATAAGATCCCCACCATTTGTACAGGCTCAGTATGAGCGGGGTCGTGGACGGTGTAGGTTGTGTGTGTTGTGTTGTCATGTCCGAGTGTTCGGATTTCTCACTGAAATACAAGGTAGGACACATCAGCCATTTCTCATAATTCCTTCAAATATTTTTGTACAAATTTACCTATAAAATTATCACTAGAAATGCATCGTTTGCAAACACAAAAGACGCGCATCTCGTGGCGCCTGTCAAGTTCCTAACTGAAAGAAAAATGGCCTTGCCCAATCCAACCCTACGACTCTCGTACTCCATTCCTGACAGTATGAAATTATACTGTTCTTCAAATCAATTTATATCATATGTAATCTCAGACGACATTTAAGACTAGCTACTCTACACAGGAGTCTCGTGTCGCGAACAAGGCAGCGCCTCTTATTCCGTTTTCATTAGTAAAAATATACATGGTGGCGCCTCGACGCCACCTTCCTTCGTGTGTACTACTGCACGGGATCGATACACACGGTGCACACACTACGGGGTTTATACTCTTCTCCATCTCGTATATAGATTCATTTCTGTCTACGTACCTACGTGACTGTCGCTACAAGAATCTTAGAGCTGAATAACAACCCCCGGACGCACTTTAAAGTTTACACGGAAGCGGCCCCATGCGGGCGCCGCTATGATGATGATGAACATGATCCTTTGGTAGTGTAGGACTATACTGTACGTACTACATCTATATACAGATAGACTCTATGGAATATTTGTATAGAGTACTTATACTATACATAAAATTCTAGGGTGGACTTTCCACACCCTTCACGCTATTAAAACGTAATATTTTCAATGCAAATTTCACACGAGACACTATACAGCCTATGATGTAAATACAGTACGTGTACGATGCTAAGTATATTGTTATCATTTTCTATATTTTATGATAAAGGCATAGATAAGTATTATAAATGCAAAAAATATTAACAATATAAAATGTATCTTGACATTGCACATTCTGAATGGTGCGAGATAATACTTTTTCTTATCGTGAATTTTATTGTAATCAATAAAGCGGTTTTAACTTGTCCCTGTTATCGCGCAAATAAATTATCATTAATTGCACGTGTTTCGTTCAAACAGAATTTCATATAATCCTGATAACAGTGCCCGTTTTTGAGTTTTTGACAGAATTTGCAATATGACTCGGTACGATAAGCATGTTTGGAATCGCGTGCTGCAATCTTTGTCTCTGAAGTAATATTTAATAATATAATACTAGCACCATTCGGAGCCTCTCATTAAATCAAACGGAAGTGCATTGAATTGGCAAATGGAGCGTATTCTTATTTTCCTGTTCGCTTACATGCAACTCGCCTCATTGGCATGCAATGATGCATCGCGCAAACGACTCGCACTTTAATTATTTATTCGCCGTGCAAGGTGAGCGAGAAACATGCCTTTTAGCTTTGCGCATCTCGTGAAATACTTGTGAGGCCGGTTGATCTTTAACAGAAGTATTATCAGATGTAAGTGGCTATCGTGTCTCTTGAGGAGGGGTTAACTACGTAAATGAATAACGCATATGCAAACCGGCTGTGTAAGCTTATGCAGTTATACATTTTCTTCGTAAGTAATTATTGCTGTCGCATACAAATTTGACTGATATAAAACATATCTTAAGCTTGGTATATATTGTTCGTAGCTTCATTTGAATCGTAAAATTTGTCCTTTTCACGTTTAGTCGTTATTCTCCTTTGATGCAGGATCAAGAGCCTCTGGCGAATGATCGATCCCTTCTTCATTCAAAGATTTTCGAAATTATACGACGGTGGGCCCTAAGGGCCTTATCACGGCCGATAGAATAAGACTGAACGAGGAAGGAAGGGACAGATAAAGAGAGAAAGAGAGAGAGAGAGAGAGTGGTCCTTGCGCAATCGTAAACACAGAAGAAGTGCATTTGTGTGCGCGTATGTCTGTAAACCGAAGCATGTGTGAAGAAAGTATGTGGAAGTGCCGGCGGGTAGGACTTTGTGAAATCTCAGCACGAGAATGTAGGAGAGAGAGAGAGAGAGAGTGAGAATGAGTGAGAAAGAGCGAAGGGAATGAAGAGGCTCCTTTGTGTTTCATAGGGAGGATGAGAGTATTTCATGAATATTATTTCCGTTTTTTTCGTAAGAACGTGCACAAGCACGCGCACGCAGAATATAAAGACTTCTAGACTTCTATTTAGAAGTTCAAAAATGCCCGAGATGCGCTGGAGTTACGCAATTCAGGAATTCTTGCGGGAAAACTTTATTTAAAAAATTTTTTTTGAAACTATTTCAATTACCACTGCCTCCCGGCCTACTTTTTTGTTCATTGTTCTCGCGAAATTACGAACGTGCGGCGCGTCCCTACGTTACCGACCGCGCACACAGGTATCTAACCGACAATTGGGGCCGAATTACGTTTGTTTGTCCTGCTTGCTTTTGTCCTCAGTTATCTCCTCGTTTTTAATGATGCGCTTTCGTTTCTACGAATTTTTTTCATTCACGTAAACCATCCAGGATGTTTAATCCTCTGCTGCTGTTTGACCCAGTGCTCGTTGACGAGAGGAGAAAAAGAAAAGGAAAAAGCAGTAAAATCCTTCAGGCACACATCTGGACGTCACGTTTTCTCAACCGTCGAATACCTAAACACACACTTTAATCGGTCCTGGAAGGATGTTACAGGAGCCAATGGACTCTAGTATATTGTATATTCATATAGGCGGTTGTATATACATATATACGTATGAAGGTACGGGAAGGTAGTGGGATCCTTCTAAATTGCCTACGTAAGGGGAACGGCCATCTGCTCGGTATTATCCTTGCAAACCCACGCCGAAGGAGACAGTATACTTACCTACTATATTTCACTCTCCTAGTCCTGTTTATACATACCGTTTCTTTGCACAGGAAAAGGACTCCCTTCGCGTAAGCTTCATGCTCAGCAGTGTATACTGTACGAATAAAAATTTATATCCGAGAAATGGAAATTGAAAAGCTCCAATCCCAAATCCTTTCCGATTCATGCTGTCTTCGTTTCTCAATGAAAGCCTCTGCGATATCGAAGTGGCGAATTTTAATTCATACCACGACGTAGGGATACTGTCCAGGCCGGACGAGGCACATTGGAATACTAGTCCAAAGCTTCAGGAAAGGGACGACGAAGCAACAACTTCCGTCGATCGATTCGTGGCCTCGCGTTTAACTCCCCTCGGCGTTGAGCTTGTGGGTGTGGGTCTGGGTCTGGGGTTCCTGGGGGCTTCGGGGCTTCCTTTATGCCACGCCTTCCTTATACCTTGCCTTGCTGCGTTTACTATATCGCGTCCCCTTAGGGTCCCCCCTGTCCCTCCCCTCAGTGACTTGGTACTTTCGACCTAACCGAAATTATTTTGGCAATCTAACTTTCCGTCGCTGTTACTCACGATTATGTTAGATTAGTTTTAGCACTGACATTATTACGGGGCTGCAGAATTCAAATCGCCGTTGGGTTAGGTTAGGTTAGATTTCAGTGTTATAGACGTTCCCTCTAGGTTCGATATTTCCTTGATACTTTTTCCTTCGTACTTGCCGCCGTGAGATTACACCCCATAAATATAGATTGGGAACGACTATACCCGTGACAAATGGTCGACAATGGCCCTTTGTACTATTCCCCATAGTACCAGGGAACGCGTGTCCATACGTGAGATTGTAAATGGCGACGTGTGACTTTTCAGCAGTGATCGAGTATACGCACATTTATTCTTATGACTCTTTTAGTTGGCGACCCAACAGTGGGTATGACTTGTGACAGTCACATATCAGGGATTTTTCTCGCCTGTATATCCCACGTATGTTTACGTACAGCTTATTGTGAACGCGGCACTTCCTTCGCTCTATGGGTTATGGGAAACGCTCGATATACGCATACCACATCGCTCTACAGAGAAACGGTGCTAATCCAAAGCCAGCTTTATCGACGCAGCCTTAAATTCGGTTTACATTCTAAGCAAGACACGAGTCCTCTGACAGCCCTTTTTCTCTTTCATCTTAGCCTCGTACTTCCTTTCCTCCGTTTCGTCTTTGCTTTTCTATCGTTGCAGTTTGTTTCGATTTACTCCTAATGGTCTTTTCCGTTCGACCATATCCTGCATAGCCGTTGCTACCGACATGCTTATTGTTGCTTCTCGGAAGAGCTCTTAAACGGACGTAAACCGGGCCAACCGAGGAGATTGGACAAAAAATCTATAAAAAGGAAAAACGTGACACATTAACGCCATTGGGCGGTGTGTAAGCGTGTAGCTTAGTGCCTGTCGTGGTCCCGGAGCCATTTTGAGGCCCTTGGGGATCTCGTGTATTAACGAGGTTACTACGCTGGCTTCAGTTCAGTCACACTTCCTGTACCCGTTGCGGTTTACCCGTACGCTTTCGGAATCACGAGAAAATGTGGAAAAACAAGGGTCAATGGGATATCAGCAGATGGAGATGAGTCAAACTGTGGGACTGGTCGTTTTCAATTTTTAAAATTGCCTAAACCTAACGGCTATACACACGTGTACGATACATCGAGTCCAAGCTCTCTCTGGTGTTCATTCGCTTCATGGTATTTCTCTTGCCAAGTATAGAATAAAAAGAAAAAGGTCTGGTGGTGTACGCGATAGTGGCCGAGATAGAAACGGAAGGGAAAATAATAATGATGAAAGGGAGATACTCTCTGCTCAGCTAGAGTGCACCGAATCCGTGAGGTCTACGGTGCATTTGACGATTTCGAGATGTGAGCTCTGCTATAGGTTTTCACGTTAAAAAGCTTCAAAAGCTATTCTACTCGGTATACATAAGATTATATGACGGCGCGAGCTAAACATTTTAGTTTGGAACGTAGCTGGAGTTTTCCCGGAAGGATATTTGGAATTGAGGAAATATTGGGGCTTCGACGCTAGCTAAACTAGTGGGTTCGCTTCGTTACTTATTTATGTGCACGGTAGGTCTTTTATTTTCTTCTACTCTGTATAATATCCTTATCGCTAGCGATCCCTGAACTTTGTACGTTCGTCGTGAGGAGTCAACGAAATTACCTCATAGTGCTAAAGTCAAATGACGCCTCCCAAAAGGGACAATAACGTGATTTGGAGCTGGTCAAGTAAATTGCGTCTCGTTCGAGGCTAAAACGTTCCGCGATTACGACAGATACTGGTTAATAATTTTATTATCAGGGACAGAACTTACGTGGAAACATTGATCGTCTTCGTGGAGTTGATGAGGTCAAAATTTAAATTTCATTTAACGCGTTAAAATAAAGATTACGTCAATTAGTCTTAACTATGTGTCTCCTGACCTTGTTTTCCTCTCATGTATTTTACTCTCCACTTATTTCTACGCCTTGTCACTGTGTTGTTTCTACTCTCATTGAGCCACCGTGAAACCAGAGTCTCCCGGTTGTGATTTCATTACTTAAGCTCGATTCTACCGAGATCTCAGAGAGTCTGACTTATATAATAATTCAATTCAGCATCCGGTGTCCCGACGCCTTGTTGTCTTTACGTAATAAAGACTAATTCATCTACCGTAACAGCTACGCCAGTTTCCTTCTCTTTTTATTGTTTCTTTTTTTCGGTCTCCTTTTTTTATATTTTTCTCCCACGTAACTACGTTCCGCTTTACATTAACGAATAACTGGGCCACTGACTAGCGTGGTAATTGCAATTCCATGGAATAAAATAGAATTTCAAAATATCGACAATGCATTGCCTACTCCTCATAATATGAAATCTATATGCGTTTCCACGCGCACGTGTAGGAATTCATATTGGAGTGGAATATATATGTATAGTATGTATACCATGTAATCTAGTATATATTTACTATCTACTTTTTTCGTTAGGACATTGTGTAATATAGAATAAGCTTATCTTACCGTTTTACCAAGTCGTATAAATGCATTATCAGTTTGGGCAATTGGAATGAAGATATTTGTCTTTATCTTTCTAGCTGTAGCATGTCTTGACAAGTGAGAGAGGACTTTCGGGTGTTTCGGCAGACAAGGGTTGTTGTTCTCGAAAATGGCAGGCAGTCATCAGGAGCAGTACACGGTGCCGCAACTCGCCCGGGTCTTCCACAGCCTGCCACACCTAAACGTCTCTCTTCATTCGGTTAACAACACCTTCAACCTACACTCCGAAATCTATCTCGAGGTTTGTATCAGATAGTCTAAATATGTAGAATATGGCACGTCTGTTTCGTGAAAGAGTTACCGGTACAATTGAATTGCAAGAGTTCGTGGTACAATTGATTTACCTAGGCCCCGTGGCTGAACCACTGTGACCCAATTTGACATTGAGTGCGAGCTGCACAGTGAGTAACGATCATTAGACTACGTATTGAGAGATCAGCTTCGTCGGGATCTCTCGAGCGAATTTACCTTAGGGGAATAAACGCTCTGCTTCGAGTTCGTTGCACTGGAAATTTCCTTGTTTTCGAAATGCACACATAAAGTGCACCGGAGCCGGCAGTAAGACCCTTTAGAAAGACTACATCCGGTATCCGTAAGAGATTAAAGCTCGTTGCCTGGGGAGATTCGTATATCTGATCTCACCAGTATTTGACTTGGAAACGACAATAATGAAGAATTTCTGCTTCTCTTGAACTCACAGAGTCTAGGTATCTTGGGAAGCATCCCTGCGGCATGGCTGATCCTCACGCTGCTGGTGCTTTTGGTATATCTCGTGACGAGATGCTGCGACCGGAAACCGCGACCGAGAAGATCCATTGCCCTGCTTAAATGTTCTTTGGCCGTTTTGGCACTACTGTGCTGCGGCGCTGTCGCTGTTGGTCTATATGGTAACGACGACGTTCACAACGGCCTCGTGCAGCTGGTAGAAGCTGCCAAGCAAGTCGAAAGCATCATCAAGAATGTAAGGAATCAGACTGATATCATCGAAGCTACCTTGAAGGAAAAGGTCCAGCCCGATTTGACTGCTCTTAGAGATGCGTTCGATGACTATACCACTAACAAGACTATGCTGATTGTACTTCTGGCTGCGCTCGAGAACATGAAGCAGAATAATAGTATTGCAGTTAACAGGAGCTTCGAGATCAGACGACCTCTTAGTGGGATTAGTCTTGCCGGTGCCATAGAAATGGGCGAGAAGATTGAACAGCTTCGATGGCCTATAACGATGGCTGTTCTCAGTGCTCTTCTGGTACTCTGCGTGGTTCTGCTGGTCGGAGTCGCGCGACATTCGAGATGCGCTTTGATCACGTGAGTTTTTGCGAATTTTCTGGTTGTATGATTAGAGGGTGCATTTCGAGATGCGCATCAGGAAGGCTGAGTAAACCCTTTGTTTTGTTGACTGTCAGGTTCTCTGTGTTTGGCCTCTTCGCGGTTATTGTTTCCTGGTTGATGGCCTCCCTCTATCTGGCAACTTCTGTGGCTCTTGGAGACCTTTGTGTCTCTCCGGATGGTTATCTCACCAGGGCTGTACCATCTACACTGGCCTCCGAGGTGCTCTCTTACTACATCCATTGTGAGACCACACGGAACAATCCATTTACCCAGATACTGCGCGAAGGACATCGCGCCACGTCTAGTATGCGTACAAATTTGAATATCGTGACACGATTATCCGTGGAACTCTTCAAGGATCAGCAGCTTCAACCCAAACTGAGTAGTTTACTGACCGATGTCAGCAATGTTGATAGATTTATGTCAGCACTTAGCGCTCTTCTCGACTGCAAGCCGCTCCACAAGCATTACGTTCACGCTGCCAAGAGTCTGTGCCATCTAGGATTGTAAGTTGTGAGACATATATGTATTTTGATTTTGTTTTCTTAATCTGGACCAATATTTAATGCTTACCTTGTATTCAGGTACGGGTTGACTTTTATGCTGTTGGCGAGTCTTGCTGCTGGCCTATTCTTTACGGTTCTCGTATGGGTCGATTCCCATACGTGGATTTACATTAGAAAACGGTAAAAATCCAATGAAAATATGTATGAAAAGAAAGGTCTAAAAATAGAATAGTCCAAATCTATATGCTGTGTCGTTTGTTTCAGAAGAGACTACCACCAAGTGAACGAGCAAGATCCATTCCTGCCACCGTCGGCGGCATCTCAGGCGATAGCGGCTAGGACTCTTCGAGGCCAAGGGTCGTACCCGCCTACAGCCCCCCCTCTTAATCCGAATGTTCATGGCACTCATAATACCATTAAGCAGCCCCTACTGTTAACGCCGCCTCCGCCATCTTATGCTACTGCGACCGCTCGAGCACGTCAGCTGCACGAGAGCATGTTAAAGTTTGTGCATGAACCTTATTTATCCATTTTACTTTTAATTTATAATCAAGAAACATTTTATTTCTTTTAAATACAGTAAATTGCTCGACCCAATATACCAAAGCATAATAATGAGGGTAATGAAATTTGTTTCCTTCAAATAATTATTGTGATAGTGCTGTGACTCATGGGAATGCCGCCCGAGACGGTCGTACTATCCTGAATGTGGCTTTTGATGTTTGATTAGATGCCGAAGACTTTAATGATAAGTTAGGCTAGTCCCCATAAATTTCGTCGTTTAGTTGTTGATTGTCAATTACCACACGTAAATAATGAATTATGGCAAGAGAGATGCTGCAACTTTGCCCGTTTGATTTTGACGTTTACAGAGGTGGGGGTGTTAACGGAGGAGGAGGAGTTGGGGATCACAAATCGGCTCAGCATAATCAGCAGTCGGCGAGTGGACGAGCTGAGCACCGTTCTGGGCTCGGAGATCAACCTGGCCAGTACGCGACTCTGAGCAAGCAGTGCAAAACCCTTGAATCTAGTGACTTTTACTGAGGGCACGCCCCCTCGGGTCCCGGTAGGAAATTTATCCAGAAATAAGACTGAATTAATTTCCCTAGAGTATACGATAGTGAGGAATACTATATATATCCTTTGTATATTGCAGGTAGGGAGCCACCCTGGACACCAAGTGTGGCCTCCTTTACTGGCACCCTATCAAATAATTCTCATGGACCGGCGCATCTGGCCACCTTCCAGGATTCGAGGAAGACTCAAACCCTGGATCCGAAGAACCTGGCAAATCTTAAGAGAGGCCCTACACCAGCTTGGAATCAAAATCGGCCGTTACCGCCAAATCCGACGAGTCAACCTACGTGGGAATTCGAGTCTCGTTCTCAGACTAATATGAATCAATTCCGGTCTCTCGTCAGGAACAAGGCACCTAATATTCGTATACAAGATCAGATGCAAGATCAGGTTAGGACTCTGGATAGAAATTTTACGCGAGGCCAATTTAACGGTACCGGACAGAATAACGCGGTACCTAATATGTATGGAACCTATAATAGGGCCCAGGCTAGACAAGAAAAGCCTGTAGTCGCCACCCTCGGTCAAGTACAGGGTAGCGATCCTAACCTCTACGCTGTAACCGAGCTTTAGAGGGTGATCGATTAACCTGAATTTGAATCCGAAGGTACCGGTCACATCGATTAGATCATGCGAGAATAAATCGAGTAAATGAGGAGGGGGCACACAAATCTCGGACGAAATAAAGTTGAGGTGCTAGATTGACAAAGGGGAGAAATATATAAGCTGAAACGGTGCGCACGCAATTCAGTCAGTCGCGTGCCGTCGAGGAGGAAGACTTACGTGTATAAAAGTGACAAGTTTGTGATGAGTGAACGTATTTCGGATCCCCGTTTCTATTCTTACTGAAGGGACATGGCGAATCGTCGAGTGGTAAATACCAAAAGACACTTTTTTATATATCTTTTACAGTACACATAAACATAAAGATAGATAGATAAATAGACATATATATAAATATATAAATAATATATATTTGTATATTTATATATATAACGAGAAAAATCCTTATAGAGGTATTCAACAATATTTCTTTTTCTGTCGCGGGGATGTAAACGATTCGTACGTAGGTAACGAGATAAATCGCGTATTCGATATTTAATCGAAATAATAGTTGCGATTATGCTGCGACTGATTGTCGTAGCTGCGAGGAGAAGTAAAGAGAAAATGACCGTCGTTGATTAATAATACAAGTCTTATTTGACTACGTGAGACATCAACGAGGTTATTATTATAAATATAAATATATATTTCGAAGGATAAATAATTCGGTTCACGGATAACTGCCAATACTCAGGCGTAATACACGTTTTAAGTACAAAATGGAAAAAAATATGCGACAAAAAGTGGGGTAACTCCTCGAAATAGAAAAAGCAACACACGCAGTTCCGCGTTTGCGCGGTTTTTCGATTCATTTTTCTTCTTGTTTTTTATACAAAAACACTACGTACACAAAACGAAAAAAAAAATGTAAACAAATTACATTCAATTCTAAAGCGCATTAAAGACACTGTAGAACCAAAAAGGAGAGGTAAATGATAAAGGCAACAACGATAAAACAAAGGAAACAACAACACAAAATCGTAAGTGAATAATGCTGCTTTTTCATTGCTCACGAATTTAAAACTAAGCGAGTGCGTAGTAAACGTGTGTCTGGTGCGCATGCGCAGCGTAAGAACGAACATGAGAAAAAGCAAAGACATTTACCCGTTAAAAGTGGCGCAGACGGGGTCGATGAAAATTACGATCTTCATGCCGATGAAGTTTAATCTTTAAACGCCACCCCATAATAAATATAATATATATTATAAGTATACGTTAAGGTTCGATCAGCGACTTTTTCTTCGTTTCCACGTAACACAGTGTGAGAATCCCGGAAGCGAAGATGAAACCGTAGATAACGATGTAAACGGCCAAAACGCGTATTTATATGTGCATTTTTTTTACCCTTAATTAATGAAACTATGATTTTCCCTTTGCAACGAACCGAACGAAGAGAGTGGAAGATAACTCCGAGATAAAAGAAACCAAAATATATATATAAACTAGCTCCGGGATGACTCTACACTTTAGTGTATTCGAATCGTGCTCGCTAATTTTCCCACTACTTTGTATATATTTAATATAGTACGATTTAACGGTAATTGAGTAAACGTGTAAAGTGTGATACTTTTAATCTAAATGTTGATCGACTTTAAGATTGCGCAATTGAATATAGGTATACATGAAGAGGAGTATAGATAGTGATATCCCGTATTTCATGTTCAATATTTTTTTTTTTTTCGTTAAATGAATTTGTTTAGAAACTTTACACTCGTAGATCTCAAGTAAAAGTAAAAACTAAGATAATTCCGCAAATATGACTGCCATTCCCATAATGCATTTACTTGGTTCTCCGTCCTGTTTCGAAATCGTGACTTTTTTTGTTTCATGATAACATCATGTAATCGAATGATGGACGAACTTTTAAGGTAATTTTAATCACTCGAAGGCGTTTTATGATTGTGAAGGATTTGTTGCTTGCTTTTCTCAGTCGGTCACACATCTGTATATACTTGTAATATTTATTGTGTAATGAGAAACAGGGCAAGAGAGAGGCGAGAAGACACATACAATAAAATGAATGTGGCAATTAAATAGGGACAGTTTAACGAGCTACTGAGCGAATACGAAAAAGGAAATATAACAAACAAGAACTATATAAGTATAAATTAACTACACGAGCGCTAGCTTTGCACGTGAGGGGAGTCTTCTTCGTTTAAGTTTCTTTGTCTTCTTGTATCTTGAGAGAATTAGAAACGAACCCTCGAAGTCCCTGTAAAGAAAGGACGGTGTGCCCTTAGTTGGGCAAAGAAATGCGAGAAAATAGTAAATCCAAAGGGGGGATCATTACGAGAGAAAACACTAGTGTCCTAGTCAGTAAATAACGTTATGTACTCTTGTGTCTAAAAAGAAATTGTATAAGCGCGAAGGTGAATAACGAGAAGTAGAGCGGGAGAGTGTGCAGGGAGAGGAGAGGGAGTTTGAAAAATAGGTAATTGAAGAGAAGAATGGGCATAGATAGATAGGAAAAGTAAAGAAAGGGGTGTGATGGGGGATAAATAAACACAAAAGAATAATTAGCAGATACACGCGAGGGTGACAAATAGGAAATAATGAAGGGAATGTCTTCTTGCCAAATTCATGATTAATAAAAAGTGGCTCAATATACGGATACATAAATATATATATATAATGTATACACGATGATTCTATGTATGTACATGATTAATCATTTCGGCATCGAATTTCTCCGTTTGTTTTTATTCCTCTATTCATACTCGACCAGTAAGATCTGGAGCTCCCATTGACTCCATCATTTTTTTTTCTTGTATTTCCCTGTTGCTCATTTCGGGTCAGCGTTTGCAAACAAAACTGGGAGATTTCACTGAGAACACCATTTTTGAATCATTCTATTAAAATTTATTGATCGTCGAAATCATAGTGCACAACGTCTCGGGCATCACTTTTGTTTACAGATGTCTAAATAATGTATCGTTTCAGATACGTATAAGAGACTTTTGACAGATAACGAATTTTTTCGTTTCTGATACGATTTTATTTATATCTATCACAGTATACCAAAGTGCAGTATGTACGCATGATACTTTTTTTTTGGTATACTCTGATAAATGAATATGTCACGTGATTGCCAAAAAATCGATTTTCATCGGTCGACACTGAAGACACGTGAGTTTGAATTCAATTTTCGCGCCTTGCACTGTCGCGAAATGATGACGATATTAAAAGAGAAGGATAAGCCAATAATGCGGTAAATCGCACGAATAAGGAGATGAAAAATCTTACAAGAATAATAAACACACGGGATCAATAACAGTATTCTGTCGTATGTTGTACTCGTGTCAGGTGTACGAAATTGTACAAGAATCGCATTAAAGATAATATGACGTACCGCCAGCAGCCAGTTTATCCACTGTCCGACACACATATTGTATTATCTGTACGTTTTAAAGACCACCCTTTTAATATATCAATATATACACTGTACACGTAAAAGGCCATGCAAATCCCATGAGCCGCTCAGTACCACTGTGACACTCACGATTCGTAGAGAAGTTATCACTAGTTAGCCGAAAAGACAGCGTGATGAGTGTACGGTGAAGTTATATGTATAATAATGATAGAAAATGAACGAAACTGTGTGTCGTACCACGACGTAATAGGAATGTTCTTAATCATTGTTAAATTCTAATGAGACACAAGCGAATAATGCATACCTAGAATTTCTTAGTTGGATGGTTGTTGGAGTGAGAAATTTCGAATTTTAATAGTTTCTCAATTTGTAAACTTATTTATATAAATAGAAAAGTGAACCTGGGACATGCGACGATTAAACCCCCGCCATCTTCTCTTAATAACGTATAAGTACTAGAACGATTCTTCTTTTTGCACGTGATCTTTATATGAATGTCAGTGAAAGTGCGAGAAATTTGATTTGAGTATTGATTTCTTTTTAGTTCTTTCCCTTTTCTTGCTTCTATTTAATTTCCCTGTATTCTTGTGATTTTTGTACGAGTACCCAATGAGCGATAAACATATGTACCGAATGTTCTGCTAGCACTAGTTCCTAAGTTTCTTTTGGATCAGCTGTTGATCCTGAAGCATTTGGCCTATAGAATATTCGCTCTAACGGCAATAGGTCTGATTATAGTGGTATACATTTTCGCTGTGGTACCTGTCAATTTTTTAATTTTCACCTTTATCCTTTAGAGAACATCCACTCCCTTCCTACGAGCGCAAGAGTGTGGAAATGAGTGCGTGATGAATAACGAGAGAAAGACATGAGATTTATTTACAAAAGTGCGTAGAGGCTAAACCGAAAAGCTATGGATATGTATGTAAGTTAAGAATTTCTAAGACCTTTTTGTATGCGTGACGTGCGTTAAGCTTTAAGTCCCTAGAAGTGAATATGATGGAATATTATTTGAAAATTATACATCAATTATTATTATAAACGAATAAGAGATGAGAGACGAGGCGAGATAATGATGAGGATGAGACGGTGAAGAGGGCGAAAAGAAAAAAGAATTTCTGTCCTTTTCATCGATAATTAATTTCTATCGAATTACGATCGTGCATGATCGACGTACTCCAGACTTTATTCCTCCTATTATAATGGTACACGAAATATTATGAAAAAGAGAAATAAAGGTATTAATAATGGTTGTCTTTTTTCTTGTGCACTTACGTATAATAAAATTTGGTATGTTCAACTTGAATAACCCTGTAAGTTTCTTATAAATTATCTAGTCTTTTCGTTGGAAGTTTGATAGGTAGAATCTTATCAGGCACAATAAGGAGATGTATCCTTTCTCTTTTTTATTCGGTAGCAATACTTTATTACAACAGTTCGGTACATAAATATACATACGAGCTTAATTTACCTTACTCTTAGGTTCCTGTCAACAATGTGTGTGTGTGTGTTTGTGTTTCTGTGAATTATCGCAAGCGACGTAAACGTTAATTAAAATTTGTTAAAACTATAATTAATTTTTCTTTTATTACTAGGACACGTTTTTGAAATTCACAAAATACGTGCGACTAACGTAGAAATAGTTTTGACTTTTAACAAGCCAATATGAAATATAACTGGGTAAGTCTTAAGGACGAATAGTGACGTAATTTTGTTTCCATGTCGCAAAAGCAACAAAAGATGGAAAAGACTAAACGTAGTTCTCTTTGTTGACGGGATAAATTTTTTCTTTTTCTAGTTAGCAATTATTTAATCGGTTCCGTTAGCAAATCGGAATTCGAATGAAATTCTAATTTCTCGTTTACTCGTTCCTTCTGACAATGTCATTCTTAATACTTGAAGCAAAATCACTTGTCGCATCATATTTCTTTATCACATATCATTATTATTGAAGCATCATATACCTTGTGCTCTTGAATAATAGCGTGAAAGTTCAACAGGTATTCCTTCTTTATTTATTTTCTTTATCTTCTTAATGTTCTCGTGGTGTATTATTCTAAGATTAAGGTGAAAAGTTGACTCCCGCGCGTTTATTTAGCATTCATATGGTGGATTTGTCGTAAGAGAATTTTTCTCGTTCCAAGTTGATCTCTATTGTGCTTGACAGACTTAATATTATTTCATGTTGGCGAGATCATAACTTTAAATGGAACTCACCTAAGTACCTCTGTGTAATCATATATTTAAGGGAAACAATCAATGAGCACTGCACTTTGGTGTTCATTGGCACAGGAAATTGAATCGTCCTAAGCTCACTTTGTCACCATCGATGATTCTCTCAATTGAGTTTAGGAGTTCACTGAGTAGTGCCGGCATTACTCAGGATCTGTTCACCCAAAAGAAGAGCATTTAATTGTAATTCCTCGACCCTCAAGAAAAACGTTTGCCTAACTCGAATCAAGCTACCGAAGGAAGCTGAATCGACGGTAAATACTTTTCTCGGATATTCCCGAAGACAATAATTATTGAAAAGAGGTCACACTACGACGTGACCTCTCCAGTCTCCTCTTTAACCAGGGGCTTTAGAGTGGCAATACTCGTTCCCACTGCCATACTCTTTCCACTTTGTAAACTGGAATGACTCGAGGATCGGCTATGGCTCTGACTTCCTGCACCCACTGGAGTTTGGACCAATGGTTGTGGTGGTGTTCTGGCACCGGAACCATTACTACTTGTGGAATTTGGTTGCAATTGCATGTGGTACTTGTAAATGTTTTCTGTACTTTCTACCACACCTGTTGACAAAACATATTTGTTGAATGGGCTTTATCTTTTAATTAATTATTATCATTTGCATAATTGGTAAGACGATATATTTACCGGCTTGCAAGTTCAAACTACGGCCACGAACACCACCTTCCTTAGAAGGTGGACTCCACCAGTTCACCAGTGAACCCACCACCGGTACATGCCTTAGTATCCCTTCCTGCCAGAGTTTCTCAGCATTCTCACGCTCTAGGTCCGTTTGGGCTGCTTCTATACCTCGTTTTACGACTTCCGACATTGTGTCAAGTAACTTTGAACTGGCTTCTACTTCCTGACCCACTTGCAGTACCAAGGACAGTAGCTCTGGCACATCTACGCAGTATGTGTCGTTATTTTCCGTAAAAATGGTTACATTGTTTTTACTTAGAATGAGTTTTACCTGTGTCCTGCGTAACCATTCCAAATCGAACACATGCCAACCCATCAGCACCTTCTCCCAAAGAAAATGCAGCATCCGTACTTCTCAAAGCTTCCACCAGTTGGGTATTTAATCTATTAAGCTCCTCTTTGGCCTGATCAGTCATTACATGCACCCAGGTTGGCGGAGCGTAACGCACTCCACCTAGACCTGCCCATCTTGGCATATCCACCAAATGTAGAGAATCATTCTCGGACACTAACCGTACGAAAGTTTCTTTGTGCTCCACTGTAGCTAGTAATATTTCCTAGACAAAAAAAAAGCATGAAGTTCCCTTAGTCTATTTTTGGAAATTATAGTATTTTTTTCTGTTACAATGTTTCTTACTATTTGCTGCTCTAAACTGGCAATGAGATTGTCAATGTCTTCGGAAGTAGGTGGCTTCTCAGGGTTCTCTAGAGGACATATTCGTATCGCTACACCATGCTGTTCGATTTCACATAGCTCTATCTGCATACTTTCAATGTCCCTTTGGAGTATCTGACCCAGCCAGGAATTGAGTTTGTCATAATAAGGCGGAACCCGTTCAATGGTTTGAGGGTCCCGATCAGCTGGTATAAATTGAAACACTAGGGCACTTGCTACAATTTCAAATACCTGAGGGTTGCTCATAGGATTTGTTAAAAGGTCGTTAATGGTGTAGGACCCATTTTCACCACCAGGAGTTTGACTCTACGATGATGAGTACGCGTTAATAAAAGTATATTATGAACACGTAAGAATTCTAAAAATATATGCCTACCAGAAGTTTGATGCAAGAAAACTTTTTTATTTTATTGTAAAGCTCTTCCACAGCTAAAAAGCATTGTTTGAATCTGTCTTGTATGCCATCGCGTCCTAGAGCCTGCAATGCAGCCCACAATGGCAGTGTTGGCAACCGTCTAGATAATGAATCTGCCATTAAACCAGACACTAATGACAGAGTAGTGTCTCTTGGGGTAGGTCGACCTCCTTTTGTGTCCGTTAACCTATAGAGTGTCTATAAAACTTGTTAAAGAGGTATATAGTCACAAACGAAGACTTTTGAGTTGTGTAAAGTATATCATAAAAGGATACAACTACTGGTAAAGATGGTATACCTAACCAGACACCAAGAGGCAGTGTTATGCTATCTGCTATTTTTGAAGGCTGTAATGATTAGATAAATATACAAGAATCAGTCTCTAAATATTTCACAAATAAATTATAAATATCTGTAATTCTTAAGTGCTATTACCAAATCCTTGGTAGAATTATTTAATGTTAATGCAGCCAATGAATGTCCTCGAAGATGTAACCAGACATTATACTTGTCACAAATTTCACGAAGTCTTGTGATGTTGTCACAGTGCCCTGTTAGAACCGACCCAGCTTCTGCGAGGACTAAGAGTGGTGTGACACTATTTGACTGACTGTCTTCTGCAAGTCGACGTTCTAGAGCTGAAATATCCATGCTATGCCTGGATCCAAACATTGTATTCTGTGGAACCGGTCTAACACAATGCAATGGTAACGAAAGCTGAAAGGCAATAAAATATTATCATGTTAATATATTATAAAGTAATTGCTCTTGTTTCAGTTGTTTCTGAACTCTATCAGGACTTACCTGTCTGCATAAATGTTGCACTACGCCAAGTGGTGCTGCAACTGAGCTATATATAAGTGGTGGAGATGATGTAAGTGCAGTGAAACCTTCTTCAATATATCTAGGATACTTTCTGTGTAAAGCCAACCTGGCTACACGCACCAATCCCTCTAGATGGTCCTCATGGAAAGAGGATGCACAGTCAACAAATCTGAATATATGACTGAGCCATCTAGTTGTATCTGCAGCAAGTCGACCTGCTAACCTCTGAGTATGCGATCTAGGAAGTGCGACAGCATAAGCAGAAACAGAGTGTGCAATCAAGGAAAGCTTAGCTGCATCTGTCAGGAGAGGTACCGCTGTCATTTGACTGGGTGCTGTTTCATTAGAACCATCTTCCAGAGACTGTGGTGCATCTTCATGAATTACTAAGTCCTGTAAATCAAATAATATTTCACAGTGAGTTATCACGTCCTCGCCACTATTTTTGCATGAATTCTGATACAATGATTATATGAATGTGATAACATTGTTATCACTACTGGTATCTACCATTCCATTCTCACACGTATTCTCCCAATTAAATGGTACATTACAAGCGAAGATCATAAAACTAATAAAACTAATGTATCCTTATAGATAACAATATCAATAGCAGATATTGGCAACGATATAAAGTCATGTTCCGACATATCAGCTCTTTTAATTCGTGTCTTTATGGCGCGCAACTTTATCATTACCTGTATTAATAGCACGTGGCGAATAGAAGAAGGATCGCGTGCCACTCCAAGAGAAATAACCAATCAGAAAACTGTATTCGTAACATTTCAGGACAAATCAGATACGACTAATGGCTTCTGCTAGTCATATTTACCTGAATCAAGGCCAAAATTTCTTCAGGATTCTTTGGATGAGATAAAAATCCCGAAGGGTTATTCCAGGTAGTGCCACCTCCATCAGCAGCCCTCTCAACAGCTTCCTCAAGCCGCGAGATAACCTGCGATGCTTGAAATTCAAGTGCACCTACTTCGTTCTCTGCAGACCCATCTCCGGCACTGACCTGTCAAAATCCTTATTAAATCCTCCAATATTTCTCTGTCAACATATCACCTTTCAATCTAATCACTCGTTAATACACCCATGAAATTTCCGAATTATTTTAATATGATTTTCACCAACCTCCAGGATATTTTGCGCTATGTTTTCCATCGCTGCTTCACCGTTTGTATCAGATTCCTCGGCCATCGTGGCAGTAGTCGTGGCGCAGGAGCGTCCCTTACCATCTGCCACACCTCCCCGCATTCTATAATCTACTACCGAACCATAGAGAATTTTTCGAAATTCTTATAGAATAAACTTACATGTCTTTAAAGTTTTTATGGATGCATTAGACAAATTATTTAGTATTATTCTGTACTTTACACTCCTTTTGTTTAATATTTTAATATGTGCCAAAAAAATGATTAGCGCCTTTAATGTACGCACCTTATTTTATCGATATGACTGTGCTGTGCTCAGGCCTGTGAACGATAGAATGGACTTCCCTGATGATTTATGCTTGACGTTTAGACATAATAGGTTAATGTAATAATTTTAATGCATTTTTGACGACAGATGGATGTCTTCATAAATAACAGATTAAAATAAGTTTGGTAGCGGATTTTGGGTATTATAGTATTGTTTATTCTTTTTTTTTTCTATAAACTAGATGATACAACTTGTGTTATGGGCTCTATACAGAGATTAAACTATTTCTACAATACCACCCACTTTTGTAATTGCTTCCTTCAGCTTTTCTGCATCATCTTTACTTAAATCTTCTTTCACCACTACTGGAATACTTTCCACAAACTTCTTAGCCTAAAAAGAATATTTACTGGTTTAAAAAGGAACTGATTGATAATATCGTACATTAAAGAATGAAATATCACCTGCACAAGATTTGTTCCAGGTATAAGATTCTTTATCTCTTTGATGAGAGCAACTTTTTGTCCTTCATCGAACTTTGTAAGCTTTACTGTAAAGGAAGTTTGTACTTGTTTTGGTACAGCTTCTTCTTCATCCTCCTATAAAATTAAGAAATATATTTAATTCTTACCATTTATAACATCCGTCATTTACAATATCCAAGTCCAGGCATTGTATATTCGTATCTGATAAAACTTACTTCAGACTTAGCAGCTACTGCGAAACCTCCTACAGGCATAACAGGCGCATCGGGTAAATTAAGTCGCTTTTTTAGCAAACTGCTAAGTTCTGCAACCTCAATGAGATTCAGAGCAGTAATGTCTTTGGCAATTTTATCAATTTTTTCACTGACAGGCTTGTCCACACCTTCAGGAACAGGAATAGTCATTTGGTCTGCAGATGCAGCGGCAACTACGGTTTCCGCCTGCTGAGAAACAACACTAGAAATAAAAAATAAATTTACTCAAAACCACGCGAATTAAAGGTTATGTAATGCCACAAGCCGGCACCCTGGCATTTTTCTTCCGGAATATTATTCCACAACATGCTGCACCTTACCACTTGTGAATATGCCTCAGTTGAGGTAAACTCTGTCGTACCACGAAGCGAAGAGAATTCATGATTTCTCGTTATAAAACTTGAGACAAAATATTATTAAACGTTAGAAAACCTATCTTCCGCTACAGACAGAAGTGTATGGTAGCGCGGCCAGTACTTATCACTAAACATTAGTTCGGAATTACAAACTTTATTAATGCATAGAATGCAAGTGTTTGCATGTTAATTTATTTTTGATTGAGCTATAGTTGATAATTATAGGAAATGATAAGGGTAATATAAAAACTCTCGAAATTTGATCTACGAGTATTTTAATGAATTAAACTACATTTCCAAGGCGCTAAAAATGTTTTATCGGTAATATATCCTAGTACGTTACAGCAGTTTCCTACGTATCAAGAACAGATATGAGTAGGGAGATGCACAGCGCTACGATCTTAGGTGATACCAAAATCATGACGCTAAATCGTAGCGGCGAGTTTGGAAGTAGGATTTCGTGATCATCGCCTTCGTCGAATGAATTCCGCGTAGCCGAGCTAAACGAGAACAGGAACGCGTAGCTTACAATTAGACCATATATGAGATGCCATCTGTGCGGAAGCCATGAAACTTCAGAGAAGATAGCTGGCGCGGCTGAACTAAGTGGCCTGAGCAGAGATCCTTCTTTCCTTTCCTTATGGCTGCCCCCTCCCGAGCAGAGATGGTCCAAGGCTTGGATCGTATATAATAATATCTTTTGTCGCCACTACTCGTAGCGTAAGTGCTCCAAGGTAAGCGATTGACGATTGGCTGAATAATCCGCAGGAAGAAGACGGAAAAAATTAGGTGATAGAAAAAATAGTGACTCACTGTCAAGTGAGCTAAGTGGGTCCCGTTTCGCTTACTTATCTCTCACATATTTTCCAGTGTTTTCCTTTTGTACGTTTTTTCTTTCTTTCCTCCTAATACAAGAAAAATAACAACCTATACTGCCTCCTTTAAAACAAAGTTATTACAATATCTTTTGGAAATGATGCTCAAAGTAGTAACGTATATTTCATATAAAACATATATATATAGTATATTCAATATGATATTGATATTCTCAGTATTAATGGTTTAAAGATGATATATATATTTTACATACTATTTTAATATTGTATCGTTTGTTGACTAATGTTTTTGAAATTTTGTGATGCCCTTATATTCTTTTATCCTCTGGGAATATTCCAGAATATGAAGAAGTTCCGTTCTTCCTTTTTTCTCCCCTTCGGATCTTCAACACTTTTCTTTCACTATTTCTTCTGCTATTATTTTGATCTAACATAATTTTCTGAAACTACTACGGGTGCTTAACGGTGCCATCTAATGGGATTTTCCAGAACTAACAAAGATGGTACCCCGCGAAAATGCAATCTCAGTTGACAAGTGGATGAGTTAGATCCGTGAAGTTCCGATTTGGAACATGTAGTATCACTATGAGATATTAGAGAGGACGTTAATAACAAACACCAAGGTATCTTGTTGTACATTTCATTTTAAATAATAATAATAATAATATCAAGACGTTCGTTGTTACAAATACAATAGGCGCAGATATGTACAATTACACAATAATATCATTAACGCTATATACAACGGATTTTCGACTTAACCGTACAGCTAATATAAAACTGTATAAAACAATAATCCCGCTTGAAACAGAACACGCTCGAGGATTATTTAAACGTGTCGACGTTAAAGATTGCGCACTCAAAGTATTCTGAGAGATATAGCCATTCGTTGAAAGCGCATTCCACGTTGCATGTAATACTTTGTCATAATTGACGTTGCGACTTGAAGAATACCAACTATAAAAACAACAGGTATTCACTACGGCGGCAAACGTTCGACGATTTCGTTCGTTTGTTATGATTATTATTCATATACCTACGTAAAAAAAAAGCATTGCATCTCGACGTTTTCGTCGAGTGCGCCGTGCTCACGTGCCTAGGAACTCTTCCTGGAGAATATGCTTCTAAAGCCTCTTCCTCCGTTTTCTCTTTTCCTATTAATCTCCCCGACCTTCGAAATTCCCTTTCTCCCATTTTTTATTACAATCTTCTCTCCAGTCACATCGATAACCGCTAACCGTGTTCGAGGAAAAGGAAAAGATCAGGAGACAACGCACTTTTCGGCGTCTTTTTGTGATTGAGAGGACGGTAATCGACGTCTGGCACAGGCCACGGCATCATTTGGCACATAAGATATTCGCACCCCGCCGTAGGCTCTTCTTGGAGGTAGCGCGTACGCCGTAGCTTCATCCGAACTGCTGGAACTGCTGCAGGTCGAGCAGCAACTTTCCTCGTCGTCGGTTCTCACTCGGCTTCCCAGGCCTAATGTAATAATCCGATATTAGATTACATTGCATTGAGACGAAGCAGATGGAGTTCTAAGCGCCATCTAAGAAGCTAATACGACTATATGCAGGTATGGTGCGGTAGGTACGTGGGGTATTGGTTTGAATATAACGAGAGCACGTAAAAGGTCAGTACGGTACCACCACCTTGCGCGTACCTACCTACAGGCATTCGTATTGCATTGAAATCTATAGCAAATACGTTCAGAAGTCAAAGTATACTGACCCCAGGACGAAGTACTGGCAGCTTCTTCAGGTTGAAGACTCCTGGATCGTGGCACACTCGTTCCCGATGGCGGAGTCGTCGTAGCAGATATCGGAACTGACGTAGAGACAGTAGGATCGTCACCCTGAAAGCGTACGCGTCTCGACGTGGGTGTCGGAGGGTCAGGGTGTCCGTTAGGATTCGATAAGGATGCTAATGGTGGAGGCGGTGGTAATTCTGGCATACTCGACGCGTGTGTTGGTGTGCAGCTTGGTGCACATCGCAATGGCTCACGGTCACGTGCTTGCATCAGCCTTCCAAGTTCCGCGGGTGCTTCTTCCGGTAACGAATTCCTCTCTTGGAGGAGTCTCTCAAGATTCCTCTCCAGGAGCACTCTGTCCAGACCACCGGGTCTCGACCCGCCACTCGATAAAGCTTCCCCAGGAAAATCAGCACTCGATGTCCCCTGAGTGGGTGTAGTTGCCACCGAAGCCGCGCTTTGTTGCTTTCTGGGCATCCTCGGGGAGTTCCTTGGTGACCCCAGGGTGTGCCTTGATGCTGGAGGCGGCGGGGGACTCGACGAACCCTCACTGGGTGGCGCTTGTCTTCTACCGCCTCTGTATTATAAAATATTTATTATCAATCTTACATCGTTCCGAATTCTATGAGTGCTCGTGATCTAGTCTAATACCAACCGCGGAAATGTGGGAGGTAAGGGTGGTGGACCTGCAGATGAATCACTCGGTGTCGTAGGAGGCTCTCCTTTGCTACATGCTATACTACAATAAATGGCTCCTCTTCTAGGTAGAAAGGGTCTTCCCAAAAGGGAGGTTCTACAGGTAGCACAACAGAAACAGGCTTCGGTAGCATGCCAATGTTGACCCTCGTGTGACATTTGGCCTTGATCAACACCAATGGGTTCCCCACAGCTGTCACAGTATTCAGCAAAAGACGCGTCGAAGCAGTCAAGACAGTACGGCCTGCCTTCTCTCATAACGTATCTTTGACCACCAAGCTGCACATACAAAATATATAAAACACGTATAAATTATCTGTAACGTCATGAACTTTGGCATCGTCGTAAACGAAAGGAAATTAGTCAAAGCTTGTGTACCTGTCGATCGCATTCAAGGCAGGCAAAGTGTTTCATGTGCCAAGCCCGACCTTCAGCCTCGGTGCACTCGTCAGCCAAAATGATCTCGTCGCAGGCGCAACATCTGGGTTTAAGTGTCTCCGCATGATGGCGTCCGCAATAGAGTCTACCGTCCCTCCAAAAGTAGATAAGATCCACCAAGAGTTGCCGGCAGACGCAACAGATAAAGCAGGCAGGATGCCAAAGTGCAGACGAGCCGGCCCTGCTGGCACCGACAGCCATTTCGCCAGCTGCTACAGGTCGTCCGCACTCGCGACATCCTGACCCGTGAGGACGCTCCAGCTGGCTAACGTGACCCCTGCCGAGGGCCTCGCGCTTTCGCTGACCGGCGAACACCCTGAGCTCCCTCTTCTCTTCCTCGCTAAGGCCACTGCAGTACCTGGCCTCATTGTCATGGGGCGGTAGCTGTTGAAGAAGCTGTTTAACTCGCTCCCGCTCGCCGGCGCTGCCCACATAGGGTATTTTGTCCTCGGACAGGGAACTGAAGTACAGGTGCACCTGGACATTCATTGGGGTTGAGTTAGGTAAGACAGGTGCAGGAAGTACAGGTGTATATTAGCAGGAACAGCATAGCATACTCAACGATCGTTTCTACTAGTACCTGGTCGGGTCTTAGACCTGGTGGTACCCAGGTGTATTCCTCCAGGGCGCATCCGCTGTCGTCGTCGCTTTGCGAATGTCGCTGATGATGAAGCAGCGCGTCTTGAAGAGCTGGGGGTGCCTGCACAGGACTCTTGAACGGCTCGGGATGGGATCCGGGGCCCGGATTGCTTGGGAAGGCCATTGCCATAGCCATTGGTGAGGATGCCTGGCCCAATCCGAGCCCTGAGGATCCTCCGGCCTCCGAGGAGGCACGCTGATGATCCTCACGGGGGCAGCGGCAGCTTCTGCAAACCTTTCTGCAAACAAAAAAATATCATTCAACTAGTTAGCTGGGAATGTTTCTGGTCCAATTAGTATCCCATGGTACTTCGTTAATGGCTATAAATCAAATTGATCGTGATGTTCGTTTATCTTCGATTATTATCTATACAGGGTGTGCTGCGTTATTCGGATATCCTGCCGAAGGTCAAATTCCTCATGGGCAACAAAGTGATAAATCAGAAATGCAAATAAATCGACACATTCAAGCTCATTAAATATCAGACAATTTTCTATTTTTTTTTCCAATGCCTCAATCCGTTAGTAAATTCGATAAACGTAACACGAGCCATTGCATCAACAATTATTTCTAATAAACTTGCAATCCAATATAACTACACTTTAGTACGTTGTATTTGAGCTTTTTTAGTACTGATAGATAAACAAACTCATTACGTCTTAACTGGTCTAAGGCTAAAACTTGACTGACAAAATATTCGTTATAATTGATACTATAAATACGTAGAGATTAAACTATATAAAAACTTCGTCCTAATTCTTGCCTCATATAAATAGCTACGAACGTCAATAACAATATAGACCACCCTGTACACGAGTGTAGTGTTACTCTTCAGGCATATATCGACGATGTTAATATTTCATGCGTTGAAAGTAGGTAGCAAAACCGATGGTGGAAGTACGGAGAATACAAAGAAAAGACGTAAGGTAGAAGAGGCATAAGCAAAATGAAGAAAGTTGATCTAACAAGTGGCACATAAGATTAAATTATAATGCCCGATGAAGTCTTTAAAGAGTCCCATCGCGAGGGTAAGGAATCTTAACGAGAGTAGGGGGTCCCTGCCACGATCTCATTAGGAGGCCCTAGGGCCCACTGTTATAAACTCGAAAATTAATAACCTCAATCAGGTGCACTCAAGGATTTTCGATGCTGCACCCCGGGTGGGTAACGTGCGCTGCATGCGATGCATCAAACGCACGCACCAATGACATGCGCGCTTACTAATCCCACATGCAGTGAGGTAGGCAGTGCAACGTAGTAAAATGAAAATTCAATATTTCAATTTTTTACATTGAATTACGTGTCTCGTATATTTACAAACTGAAATCCCCGTTTCTCCTGTTACCGTCGTGCTTCATGTCGCATACAAAAATCCGCAGTCCCCTTAATGTCTGGAATCCCCCATAGCCAGGGATCAAGGTTCCGTCAAACTTACTCGACGCCATAGCTCGAGTGCAGAAGACTGTCCAGATTGTGTTCGGTGACGCGGATGCCGCCATCGGCACCCTGAAGAAATTCCATGCATTTCTCCGTGGGACTGGCTCTGGGCGTCGAGAGGGCTGGTAGATCCCGAGCGTTGCCGTCGTTTCTATTCCTGAGGAAGGCATCCAGGTAGTGCTCGTCGTTATCGGGCAGGTCGTAAACGACAGCTGTCCAGTTGTCGGACTCGGCATCAACGCCGAGCGTACTTCCCGCGTTGGGATTTTTCCTGGAGTAGAGTTTGCGCAGGTAGGCCTCCTGGTGACCCCTGGTGGCCCAGCAGCCACCCTGCCACCATCTCTTCGAACCGAACAGGCCCGTCTGCCTAGTTCTAGCTAGGCTGGACATTGTCGGCCGTTGTGTTATCTTTATCTCTTTTTTTCTTCTTCTCTCCTGCTCTCGTGTTTCCTGTCACGAAATCATGTCCGACAATTCGCCGGATTATCGGTTATCGGTCGCTGATACGGAGGCGATGCTGATCCTCGGCTCATCGTGATGGAGGTGCCCCGTGTAACCAGGAAGCCACGGCCTTACATACTACGTATTATGTAGAACCAGTAGTAGAGTGAAGATTAACATATTAATACAGCTTGCATCTGGGGCCTTAAAGACAGCCACTCAGAGAGATAAGGAATCTAACCCGCGTAGGGCCCCGCCGAAGCGCTTATTAAAGATTATCTTTCACTGCCCTCTCGCTTCGTCCTCTCTTGGTCATTCTCTCTTCTTCTCATTCCCTTTGCCCCGTCGATTTTCTCCTCTTCGTTTTGCTCCTCGCGTCTCTCCTATCTCGCGCAGATTTGTCGCTTCATCAATTTTCCTCACGATTACGCCGCTCGATCACACCGTGAAGTATGCACGATTCGATGATAAATACGCGTGCGAAGGTATATCGATATTTCTCGAATAGCCGCAATCGATTTTCTTCGGCACCACAAATAGTCAACGTGCAAATTATTCGATCTGCAAATATTTTACGCACGTCAAATTTCAAAGTCCGATTTGAGAGGCCACGAAAAAAAAATAAGGAAAAAAAAAAACACTAAATCAATCATTAAAAAAAAAAATAGCACATGTCAAACTGACAATCTTTTCCCACTTTTTGGTTGATCGCGTAATTCTGCGATTTTGCGGCAAACCTCATGGATAACGCTTTGCGAAATTCATAGAGCACTCGCGCACTCGCAGTGTTTCTCGAAGAAATCCAAAATTGCCGGGCGCGATAGGAATGTGCAAAAAAATGGCGAAACGAGTAGGCGCGTATTTCTGGATACGGCGAGTACTCCAATCACACACAGATATACTGGCGCGCACACGCACGGTTGATGCACAGGGAGACACATGCGGAAAGTATGTAGAGTAATAATATATCGGGGATTGCCGAGGCTGCGCGGCGAGTACTGAGAGTCGAGCGTGTTGCTCTCGGAGTTTCTGCCCGTGGAAGAAGTGGGAAGAAAGAGAGAGAGAGAGAGAGAGAGAGAGAGAGAGAGTGCAAGGGAGAGAAGTGGTGAACAGGAGAGAGAATACGGGAATGGGGACCAATGGGGCCTTGTTGGGGCCTTAGCGGGTTCCGTAGTGTATTGGTGCGTGCGTGCGCAGTGAGAGGAAGGTACGTCCCAAGTGAGACACACTCACGCACCCTTCCACTCTCCTTCGCTTTACCCGATATATTTATATTCGTTTCTAATACGTGTGGCGTGTCGGGGCCCGACGCCTCTCCCTTGGGCCCCAAACGCGTGTGCTGCGCGCGCGTGTGCGACGCACAGTCCACGTCTGTGTTGCGTCCCTGCTGCGGGGCCTCAAGGCACAGACAGTCCGTTTCCGACTCTCTCCCTCTCGACTACAACTTCTATTACGAGTCATCCATCGACTATGTCCTTTTTTCCATTCGGCCTGCGAAATATTTCCTAACCCTAACCTAACTCGACGAAGAATACGATATTGTCTTTTACGTTCTTGCGAGTATTTTTTTTCAATCTTTTGTTCGAAATCTACCTCCATTTACCACGTTAATGGGTACTATGGGTATTTACTATGGCTCGGGAATTTCCGTGGCCATCTTGCGAACGCTCGTGCAGCCCGTGTTTTGTGCGAAGGAAAACTGGGCCGGAACGCCTTGCTCTCGGGGCCCAGAAGTAGTTTAGAGTGCCGGAGAGCGCACCTACTGCACACCATCTAGAGACAGATGTCACGCGATAGTTTCGAGAGCAGGGCCCTGCCTTCACTTCGCTATACATACACGCCTCTACCATTACGAGAATCCCGTCGAACTTACGCGTTCACACATGCGAGTCACTTCCCACGGAAGGTCATTAACGACTTCCCGGGGCCCGTTTTGTCGACGGAAAAGACGCCTCGCCGTGGGGACATCGCGTGTTCGCGGGTACTTTGAGAAAATTAGAGGCGTCAAGAATTTGCACAGGGCAAGATGAAGAAGGGAAGGGGCGATCAAAGAAAAAACATTACCAAACGTTGATGCTCGCAGAATACTTCAAAAGAATTCCTTCGAGCGTGGTGAGGTAAAATAAAAAATATATTTTTTTTATCAATGATAATGCAGATTAGGAATAAAAATAATAATAAAACCACTACCCGAGTACCCAACGAAGATGGTAAGAAAAAACGGAGCTTCGAGAGATGAAAAAAAAAAAAAAGATTTAAAAAAGAAACAAGAGAAAAAGA
The DNA here is from genome assembly GCF_000341935.2 of Cephus cinctus. Lineage (NCBI taxonomy): Eukaryota > Metazoa > Arthropoda > Insecta > Hymenoptera > Cephidae > Cephus > Cephus cinctus. The sequence goes on along the minus strand of NW_014332956.1, from coordinate 1,104,781 downwards.
AAGACAGGAAATCTTTCAATATTTGTAGAGTGGTAAGCGTGGCTCTTGAAGTGTCCTCGGACTCTTTTTCACGATTGCCGTCCTAGGTTTTCTTCGAGTCCACCAACGCTCCTCTCGAACTCCCTGGTAGAGGAGGACGCTACCGCCTGCTGGTAGCTACGTACTACAGCACGTGCACGTATACACAGATGGTACCACGTATTACGTACGTACACCAGAGACTCATGGGAATACTAAAGCCTTGGCAAACAGTCGATGCGAGACTTCTGCCTTTTGCAGATTGTTGACTTTAACTCGAACGCGCTTCGAGAGTCCACGCTTTGCGTTACGCAGAGTGAGAGAGCGAGCGAGAGTGGGAAGGAGAGCGAACCCTACCCTTTCGTGCCTATATACTCTACGCCTCATCGTCCTATCCTCTACCCTCTTGTGGGTTAACTCCCCTCTCGATTATAAGGGTCAACGTTTGGTACCGGACATTGTTGACGTTCGGCGTTGCGTATAACCACTGGCGTTGCATAATAAAGTAGAAAAACGTGAAGTTGAATGAAAGTGGAAAGAAAAAAAATATATGGGTGAGATAAAAGGTTACCTTTTTTTTTAACAAGAATAAACTTGGACGGAATCGGTCTCAAAAGTGTAAATTTTTTAAATACCGCCGAACAACGTACTCCAGGTGCAACGAGTGGCGAATCGAGGGTCGATCAAAAATCTAGGTACGTACTGGTGAGATCAGAAGACCACTTGTATAAAAAGATGTAAAACGTAATAAAAAGAAAGACGACACGATTCAGAAGGGAATTATGCAGATTGCAGGCTTGGGTCTGATGGGGCCTGATGGGACTGGGGGACTACGTGATGGAGCCACGACGTGCCGGGCATATATCGGTACTACAGGGAATACCGTACGCTATACGGAGACTAGAGAGATCGTCGTATAGAGGATATTTAATAAAGTGTCACGTAAACAATTGTAAATAGGTTCGGTACTAATTTCTTGGTGCATTCCTGTTCAGGGTCCCGGAAAGATGGATATACCAGTGTTCGATAGAAGAAAAAAGGAAGATATCTTTCCAGAGGACAGTTAATAAAGATAAAGATAAATAATACACGTAATGAACGATAAGGCCCGTTCGATTGTCGGTGAAATGACGCTGTGAAAAATGAAATAAGAGGAAAGGAGAGGGTAGAGGAAAAAAGGATTATATCGGTATGTATGTCCTGGTCGTCGGTACTTTTCTAGTACCCCCGACCGATTCCTGAGGCCCCCGGGGCACCGAAGGCCCCAAAGGCCTCTCCTCCCATTTACTCCCATAGCAAACGGACAGCCTACATACTTCTGTCCGGCGTGCAAGTCATTCCGTGTGAGGCCCCGCAGGAAACATAGAGGGGTGAGAGAAGCCGTTCTATACTTTTTCCTGCCCTCTCTCCGTATCTCCTGCACGTATATAATACCCACGTGAACCTTGGAGCGGGATCATTTCATCCCCACTTTATACTCATCATCCCACCATTCCCATCATTCTGACATTGCTGATCCATATTTAATGACAGTCAATGTCCCCTTCTCTCGCGATAGTTATCTGGTTACTTGGATATATCAGGCTTAAGCGTTCATTACGTACGTGCCCGGCGGTCCTCAGTGCGGTAAGGCCCCAAATGAAATTCCTCTGAAAATCCTCTTGTTAATTCAAAATTGAAAATTGATCATGAAGTAATTCCAGTTTCCTTAACGATCGCAGGAGCGCAAAACCCAGGTGCCTCCGAGCAATGAATACTGACAGTGCTATCGTTTCTTGTGGGTCCTGACAGCAGCGTTATACCAAGACGGGCCCTATATCGACGTGACGCCATTACTACGGATTCCCAGTGACTATTTTCATTCGAGGAAGATGCCTTCACACTGATTTGCACGCACATTCACGATCCGGTTTACCTATCTTGTCCAATAAACATCACTCGCCCATTACCCAGTCGCCATTTCTGAACGCAAGGAATGCCGGGAGTAACAAATCCACGCTGAGCATTGTGGGAGTTTACGGAACCAGTGTTAGAATACCTCTGGGCCTTGTTCGAATTCTCGTAATAAAAAAAACGGACAAAATTAAAAAATCTAATTGGAAACGGCGGGTGGTCTTTTTCGGCCCCACTCCGGCTCACGAATTTATTTCAACCATGCTTTTATCCAATCCCCTTTTTTATTCATTGCTTATTCATTTTTTATCCCTCTCTCTCGCTCTCTTTTCAGCTACTTATTTTCTTTGTAAACTCCTTGTCCTCGTAGAGGTCCTCCGGGTGAACATATACCGTATCTTCTTTGAGAGTAACTGGCGACCTCGGTGTGTATCAACGTCCAAGAGAGAATAAGCCAGCGGAAGTCCCTAGCCTGGTAATTAGCTTTTTATGTCCCATCACGAGGCCCCTTTTCTCCATATCCTCCGCCACCTGCATACGAGTTGACATCGTGTAAAATCATCGCCACAGGCATCCCCGACCGCGATGATCTCGGATTTCTACGGTATTTCCGGTACTTTTGCGTCCATTTTGTAATTTGCGGTCGACGGGGTGGTAATCGTTCCTTTTGGAAGTCTTACAAAACGATAATGGCCGTGGAGTGAAAACGCTTCAAACTTTATGATTCTAGAGCGAGTAGATTTCCGAGGCCCAGTTTTCGTTTACGGATTAGAAACCTACAGTAACGTGCCTTACCCAAGCATTCTACCAAATTCTAGATGGAGTTTCGGGTGAGTTCCTAAGGCACTCGGGACTCGTTACCCTTCGAGAAAAATAAGAGTGGCAATTAGGCTCCTTTATTTTGGGACCGAGAGGAGCAAGCAGCAGCGCAGGGTGGGACTGAGGGAACGAACACGAAGAGCGAAAAGGAGAAGAAGGTAAGAGTAGCGGAGGAGAGTGAGTCCAGGTAGCGAGAAGCAGCTCCGAGACTATAATTTAGAGAAAAATGTTGGTCGGGCCCCTGAGGGCCCCACTTTTCATAGAGGCCCCAATACTGATACAACCACCGTCCTCGCGCATTATACCACCGCTCCCCGGTTATAAAACCGCGTTACTTCTTTCCCTCGACATGTTAACGTGCAACGCGATTACCACCTTTACGACGAGATACCGAACTCAAAAACGACTGGGACTCGACGGAGGACTGAAGTTTCACTTAATAAATAAGGAAGATTCGTATATAGTAAACGCATGCAGAAATATTTCTCAAGGAATGCAAAACCGAAGAAAGGATGAATTTTCAGTCTGCTAACGGCAATCGCGGCATGAGAAATCGTGGAGACGAAAAGGAAAAGAATAAAGAGAAGAAGTAAAAGGGACGGAGGATGAGAGGAGACAAAGGATAAAGATCGTAACAGACTGCGAGCAAGAAGGATAAGAATAAAAGAAGCCCTGTAATCGTAGGTTTATGGCTGACGAAGCTAGACCCCGCGTAGACTCATCAGTGAACGTTGATGGGAGTCTCATATAAGCCGCAATGGTTCACGGTGCACCATGGCTCAAGCAATGGCCACCGCCATAACGTCACACTACAGCAGGGACATTCTCGGCATCGATTCAGCGCGCTTAAAGCCTCGCATAAAGATTAACTTGACACCCGCTGTTCGGCAGGCCTCCCTTGCCAGCAGATTATCTCTACATTCCGAATTCGTTTGTGCCTGCCCACCTTAGTTTTCTACCTTCCTATCTGCCTCTCTACCTTCCTGCCTATCTTGCATGCCTATACCTACATTACTACACGTCTCTCCTCTCTCTCTCTCTCTCTCGCTCACTCTCGGACAGTCTACATTCTCTGAGTGACTACGTGACTACAGCCGTGACTGAATCATCTTGGTCTTCATCTAAATGATCTTCAAAGTCTTTACCGATTGAAAAAAAAGGACGGACATACGTAGAGGAGAAGGTCAAAGGAGAGGGAGAATAATAGGAACGAATCGACTTGCGGGAAGAGAGAAAAGCGTTTTGCCCCTCCGACGAGGATTGATTCCACGAGACATCGTGCGCTTGTGAGAACTCGCCCTGCCTGCCCTTCGTACCGCCGTTTTTCAGGCCCTTAAACGCAGGAGTCCGCTCGAAGTGCCCTTCACGAATTATGGCTCCCAACTTTTCTCTTCCGGCGAGGTACCAAGATAACATCTTATACCAGCAGTAATTTAGAGGTTATAATACGCAATCTAATGGTTCGGGCGACCCGAATGTGTCTTTGATCTTCATGAATTTTCACCAAACAAATTATCTTATGTTAAATTCAGGGAATTCCTAAACGAAATGGAGATCGTGGTATAATGTAAATACGTACGAGAAAAAAAGATATATATAAGAAAAGCGGAACATGTAAGGTCGTATTTTGTGAATTCGATCGAATGTAAACGATGAAACGGGACGGAGTGGTGGAACGGAAGGGGGGTGGGCGAGGGGAAGGGACATGCCTCGCATCGATATTCAGGAATTCAAGATGGCCATCGCCTTCATACGAATCCCAAAGCCATTCCTAATTTGTTTCGAGGATTAGTAGACGGAGATTCGTTCGCCCGGAGCGCGAGTCAGCCTCACGAGAGTATATCTAATTTAGAAATTATTCAGGAGTCACGCGCTCCCACGGATAATTCGAGTATAGAGAGGGAAAAAGGAGGGAGTAAAAAAGGTAGAGGGAGAGAGATGCGTATGGAGGAAAAGTCAAAATACGAGAAAAAAAATATATATATTGTATAGGGTTGCGTGTCCAATGGATGTGTATATAGTGACCCTTAATAAGGATGGAATGGCAAGAAACGATATCGCCGACTCGTTAGATTAGAAACAATGACCATCAGAAATGCCTTTTAAGGGCCGCTAACTATCGACCTTTACGATTCTACTAGCGTTAACTGGGAGTGCCTTATAATGTTAATGAAATCGTTAGAGACATCACGCGTTATTGTAGCGTCATGTGTACAGAATTGGACGAGTGGATGTTTATTTCAATTTATTTTTTTTCTCGTCTCTAATAAAATAATAAGTTCAAAATAACATTCGCTGCTTACCAGAGTACAGGAAACATCGAACTTACTGGGATTTCGTATGTATATGCGCAACAGGGCAAGGCAAAGTAAATTCTCGGTGAAAATGGGGTGCAAGGTCCAGACGCATTACTATCAATTAAAAGGGCCGTTTATAAAGGGCCACAGGGAGGATGCCCAAGAAGCTGGTAATCCTTAGTAAAAGGTTAGGTTAGAATAGGTACCAGAAGAGGTGTATGCTAATGTTACTAATACCAGGAGCCCTTGATAACGTCGTTATACTTGAGGATCGGTAGGATTCTGAGTGAGGTAGCTGCTGCACGGGGGCTTCGGTAGGACACTTGTACGCGTGAATATAGGGTGTCGTAAAGGAGAAAGAATATTTTTTTTTTAATATCGAAAAAAAAAAAAACGTAGATTGAAGTAGTAATTAAATGAAAGAGGAAAACAAAACAAATTATTTTACGGAACGTATATAAAAAAAAAGTTTACAAATAAAAACTAAAAATAATTAAAAACGGATAACTACACATAACGTTAACGCGTGAGCATGCGGAATGAGATTTGTTACCCGTACAGAGACCCCCGTAAGGATTTCTCCATCGATCTTCGGCTTGTTTATGGTGCTTTAGAAGATGAGGCCAATCCTAAGAGAAACTAGGCGGACATGTATAATGCCGTGTTTAATGGCTCGTAAGGCCCGTTTATCGTCGAGCTCCAAACATTTTGGGACCTTACAAGTTGGATTACCAGACACCGTATATATATATTGGAGTACGTATATAAGGATCTCGCACGGGTTGAGCTACGCCTATAGATCTGCTCGTTGCTCGTATTTCTACGCTTGACTTTCTAAGGGGCTAGTTTCCCGCCGAGGGGTGTCTTCCGCCAAAGTTGACTCGTGATGGTATTATCTGATAAGCCCGAGTAACCCCCTTGTAGAGCATCCCCTTGCACATCGGACAAACTTGGGAATCCCCGTAGTGTCGATAATAATAAAAATAGCGGTCGACAAAAATCCACAAGAACCAACCCTTAATGCTTCGTTTGTTCGACTTTCGTGACTTCTCGAAAGTTTACGAGTCCGACCATCCACCTTCCAGTGTCTCCGCCAGAAGACGCCCCCCCCCCCTCTCCCCCCGGGTCGACATATCTTCTAGGGATAGGGGGTGAAGCGAAAATGTCTCGACATCTGCTGCAACGCGTCCTTCGTACCCTCCCCGCGATCCCTTAGGGAAAATTATTAATCCCGTCAGAAATAGTAAATCATATACGCGGGGCTGGCACCAGCCAGCCGTTGTGCGACAGAAATTCACGACGGGGTGAAAATTTCCACGGTCTCCGCCACCGCGCCGTCACGGCCCTGTCCTCGCTCTCTGATTTAGCGTCTTTGCTCTTCAACCCTTGCACCTCCAGGGGCGCCACCCTCGCAGACACCTCCTTCGTCCAATCGTCCCGTCCAATCTCTGTGCCGGACGAGACTTACAGCCGACGGGGGGTGCGAATGACGTCAGTGGATTTATATCGTGTAAAAATTCGGAGTGGTCCACGAGGGATGATGGATGGATGGGGGTGCGAGAGATAAAAGAAATCCATTGAGATAGCGGCAGGAAATTAAATCTGAAAATTCTAAACCGGCATACGTGCCCATGCATACGCGTAGGTGGTTTCTCGCGCGTTCACTCGTTCACATATGTGTAATACTCGACAGGACATTGACCAATGGCGTCGAGATATCCCATGGTGTTTTATGGTGTAATCACGAAGGACGGTGAAAGTCGGTGAATTTGCGTTCCATATGAGGATAACGTTACTCCGGAGCTCGAGGAATGATTAACCATATCGAGTAAGCCGTAAGAGTTCGAATTAAGGAATCCACCTTAGGATTTTAGTAGTAGCCGCATACCGGGGGATCCATAAATTTGTCATTATTATATTGGCTGTCGTAAAGGACACGAGTAACGTCCGATTTAAAGATGCGTCACGGAACAAGGTGGTATAAATGTACCGGGTGACGCAATGCATGAATTAATTATATCAGCCTACGGGAACAGTCATGTACGCATAGTGGTTACTGGCAAATATTCTTCAATTAATATTAGGAAGGGTCTGACCTCATCTAGCGTGGCTAATGGAATTTGTAAACATGACAGTGGCAATTGGCACGTCGGCGCACCCCGTCGCTCGGTGGGCGAAGCCCAGTTTCCATCCCCCTTATAAGCAAGGGAAAAACTAACTAACTAACTAAACCCCATCCGAAAGCGCAATACTCTGGAGAAACGACGAATCGGGAGGGGGTTGTTATTATCACGCGCTTGTGTTGCTCGTTAATACCGTGAAGTAATACGAATTTTCCTACAATCGTGGATCGAAGCAAAGAGAAAATATTCAAATTTTTGCAAAAATTCACTCGGATGAGAAAATTTATAATTTTGCTTGGGGTTGATCTGTATTTGGGTGTTTCATTTTCTTTTTTATCGCCAACCGTTTAAATGAAATTCTTTTATACCGGGAATATCGTGTGTACAATTCCCAAAGCTCTCCTTGTCAGCCCTTACGCACCTCGTTGGAAAAGCTCAACACACCCCTACGTGTATAGAGAGCCATGGACGTACCCCGCTGGTACACCCCCTGGCCGAGATATTAATTACAATGCCGGAACTTGCAACCCAATTTAGAAACAGGTACCTTGTTTGCATAGGGTTCTGATGGCGAGTCAGGGAGCAATCAACAGTTTCGAGTTTGTCCGCTAGGTTCGCAGTTTGAATTAAGTAGTTTGTGCTTTGATGCTGCTCGAGGGTAAGGCAATATTAAAAATTGAAAAACAAACAAATTTTATTTCGTAAGATTGAAAAACTAGGGATAACCTATTTCCTTCTGGGGCGTCTACATATCGTAAACGTTTCACCCTTTCGAACCCTAATCGTTCGAAGAAACAGGAAGCACTTCGGTGAATAATTTTCTAATGCCCCGGAAGTATCCCATTCAAATGTATTGATCAATAATTTTCCTTCGTGAATTTCGAATCTGACGAGAGAATAAAGCATTTTCATCCACTTAAATTTTTTTTTTATTAATCATCCTCCGAGTTAAAAGGGTCAAAGGAGGCGAAAAGCGACATAGCTCAAAGTTTAAGTCAAAACGGCACTTACTTCACTCTTAGATTAGGGTAAAAACCCGAGGGATGATTTTAGGGGATGATGATGGCGATAAGCCTCGCTACGCATAACGGCGGATCGAGCTTTTCAGCTTTCATTTTTTTTATCGTCCTCTCTTTCCCGCGGACTTTCGTTCCACTTCGTTATCCTTCTTCATGCAAAATCGCGGCCTGCTCGAGGTAATACAACCTTATGAATGCGTAAAGAGCAACGTAAACTTGACTGGAGAGCCCATCCGGTAAATGGACGGAAGTTAAACTGTAAGGAGCGAGCGGGCAAAGTTCCCGCCCGTACTTTAACTTCCGCTTTGTCAGTACTTATCCGGGCTACCCATAGATATAAACGCCACTAAAAAAAAACGGGCTGTAAACTTTTTAAATTATCACCCTCCCTCCTTGCCTACTCTCCAGCGCCAAATATATCAGACAATTTACAACGAATTCCACAGGTAGATCCTACAAGAACTCTGTTACTGCGAAAACAAAAATTCCACTACGTGCTCTACGCACACGCACAGCTTTTAGTTATTTACGTAAAATAAGGAGAAGGTCAAAAAAAAACTACACCAACTTTCCGAATTATTCGATCAACGTCTAGTAATTGACATTGCTCTTAATTAAATTGCCACCCCTTACACAGTAAGCACCGTCTTTCCGTTTGATCGTAAATCAATTTGTCAGGTGGAGCCGAGCGCGCCTACAGCTATGCAACCCGTCAGCGCACACGTGTCCGGAGTATTGCCTGAGAACAGGCGCCGATCACGATCGCGGTAGCACGTGTCAGGCGACGTCCTAGGAATCAATTATCCTGGGTATTGCATTCGTCAAGACCATCGGCTGTGCGTATAAAACGAGCAGGACCGCACGAGCGGTATATAAGCCTGGAAGTACAAGAAGATAAAGAAGACGAAGAAGAAGAGTAATGGCTGCCGGGGAGTAGCTTGTCGATCTAATTGAATGCTTGTGCAAGCAGACTGTCGGGCCGCTTAACTAAAATGAAATCTGACGGGGTCCCATAAAGTAGGCAAACGGGTCGGGTCGACTCGAGTCGAGACGTTTTGGCTCGCTTAAGGGATGCTTCGCGCTTTACGCAGGGCCAGAGGGTGGTAGGAAGTCACGAAGGAAGGAAGAGGATGGTTACTA
>NW_014332956.1:1094066-1095353 GCF_000341935.2 Cephus cinctus | reverse complement strand
GGGGGGGGGGGAGTCATGAGGATGAGGAAATAGGGTGGGTGAGGAGAGCCTTTTGCGGGGTGGTGCGGAGGGTGGTGGAGGGGTGTGGTCGTAAAATTTCCAGAGACTCATCACCACCCCGGGCAAAGGGTAGGCTGCCAGTGAGTGCTGGCTGAGTATGGGGTTACTGCCGTTGCTGCTGCTGCTACTACTCATGCCAGAGCTATAGGGGCTGCCGTCGGGATACTATAAAGGGATGGGTGGTTAAGTTAGGGGTGTACCTTTCGCTTAGCGTATGCTAATACAAAATCTAGCGTTCGAGCGCGCGAATTCGCTTTATCTATTTTCCTAGACGACTTAGTACTTTGGCAGTAACATTGCTCCGCCTATCCCCACTTCGACCATCATGCTTTATTGCCAACTACCATCTCTTCGTAATGGCTACCAACACCGTGATACCGCCATCACTTATCCTGCTTCGCTGCTGGATGGATGGATGGATGGATGATATAACCGGCGTGGAACCTGCCAGAGGAAACTGGGGACAAGTTGTGATCCTATCTCGAAAATTTAGGGCGAAGTTTCCCTGGGAGGAAATTGAGCCGGCTCGTTCACATTGGACGTTCTTCATGGTCTTGTTATCGGTCTTGCCTAAATTACCACGGACGTGCACTCTTCCGTCATATTTTTTTTTCCCCTAGCTTCGACGCTTACAAATTTAATTTTAAAAAAGTTCCTTCAATACTCATCCTGAGATAGGATTGACAAGGTGCTCTTACGAAATTCCCATATACGAAGAAAGTGAACGAGTTAATTTCGTACGCTATCTAGGTGACGTTTCGTTATGGGATTGTGGGGATTTGGATATTCCCTGAGTGTAAAAGGCGCCCTAAGGCTCTGGTAATGTATCTGTCTAGGCGTGAGTATATGTATACGGTATGGTATATGGTACTGGAACATTTAGCTTATCAGTGGCTGTTATCTGGCCAGGGGCGTCCAGAGAGTAAAACCCCCATAGGCTAAGGGACAGTCAGGGAAGGAGGGTACGAAGGGATGAGCGGAAGTGAGGTTTTGCAAGTCGAATCCCTAAATCATGCCCTTAGCCCGCGGCTGGTTAAATTTAAACTAAAATATATAGCGCGCGACACTAGCGACGTATCACCCCTTATGCACAAGGGTTTGCGGCACTACTGACTCCACCGGCCACAGGGCAGATTCGCAGATTGTTATCCGGTTTACTCCACCCTTCTCTCTTGGTATAATCACCGTGGACCTCCCATCATGCCCCCCCCCCCCCCCCCCACCCAG
>NW_014332956.1:1072791-1093894 GCF_000341935.2 Cephus cinctus | reverse complement strand
CCCCCACCACCACCCAGGAGCCTACGCAATACCACGAAACCAGAAATACGGATTCCCGAACGATTCGAGCTTCGAAATTCATCCCCTTTTAGCCCTGGCGCATCCCCTAACAATCCCAAACAAGTGCCGGAAACACAGAGAGAGAGAGAAAAAACTGGATCAGTATTCGGGCTAATGGCCAATAGCTAATTCCAGTGGCGCACCCTCCTTCGACGAAAGGATCTGATAAAGTGGCTGATATCGACCCCTATCAATTATTTATTTTTCATGCCGCAACCACCAGTACAATTTACAGACCATTCGGTGCTATTATTCAGAGCTGGCAAGAATCTCGTAAAAAAATGTACCTACAAGCGTTAAGCTCCATTCGGAATTTATCATTCATTCATTGCCAGCCATCCAAGCGTTCAATGAAACTACCCAGTGCCGTAGTAAGACAAGCGTAACGTAAATACGGCAAATAAAAGTACCGTAAAATAATCAGGTTACGATACATCTGTAAAATTGAACCCGAAAAATTCACTGGGCATCGTTCAGCTAGATTTTACGTATTTCCAAGATTAACCCAGAGCCTAATAAAGAGTGCATTAGAAGAATGGACCAAGGTCTTGCATGATTCCAGGATACCACATCGGCAAGCGACTACGGGGTGATTGACAGTTCAGTCAAGTGACTGGTAGCCGGCACTGTCTGCGTTCAACGAAAGTGAAGAGGGGATTGTAAGGAATGAGGAATAAGTGAAGTTTCCCTGGTTCGACGAATTGGTAGGGATAGTGATGAGCAAAGAGAATAAAAAAGAGAAGGAGTACTGATACAGGCAAGGGGAGGTTTGAGAAGAGGAAGGTTTTACGATCGGCCACTAAACATCCCTTAAATTAATTGGGAACCCATATCCCTCTGCTAGAATCGTAAACTCAAATGCAGTCCCTATGCCATACGGGGTTACAGTCCCATCCTCGCTTACGGGATACGTACAGTACTGTATGACTACTCCAAAGCGGGATTGTATATAGTACCTGTACGTGTAACACGAAAGGGGCAGTGGGTAAAATAAGTGTGAAAAGGGCGACATTTTTACGACATCCGAAACGTCCATTATGAACTGGCGAGTTACGATATCGGCTTGGAAGTGTATGACACAATATGTCTGAGAAAATGGTGCAGCCATATGGTGGCTCCATAAAGCCATGGGGTAAGATATGGAAAGAGTAAAATGCGCGACGTCGACAAAACGAACGAATGCTCGTAAGAAAAGTGAGATTGAAAGAAATATTTTTTTTACGCACTTTTTTTTCTTCCTTTCACATTCGCTTCATTAAACATCATCGTGCAAAACTTCGGAGCAATTCAATTAATGCAATTTCGTATTCCGGCCAAGTGGCTCCGAAACCCCATGAATTAATTTTCAAAGCCCTATAAGCCCGCGAACCCTACGCTCCTAGCATATCAAGTCCCCGTTATAGCAGAAGAATCTCTTGGTGATTCAAAAGTGGACACCCGTTGGATACGGCTCTGCCTTGGCGACGGATCTTAGGAGGAAGTTTATAGAAAATTATTAAACGTTGAAACTACTGATTATCATACGCTCTCTAATGTTTTTATGCTTTTGGTATGAAATACTAGCGATACCATTGGCTATGAAGAAATATGGGAAGGGTAGAAGAAGCCATGACGTAGCCCATAGGAAACGTCCATCAAAAAAATGGTAAATCCAGATTTAATGGAGAATCCTTGGAAAGGAATGAATATCCCATAAGGCAAGGTGCTCGTTCTCTAAGGAGTGAGAAACTCCCACGTCAGCATATTGCATTATCGCCTAACTTATAGGATCCCATATCGAATATGCTGGATGTCTATATATGTGATGTAGGAGGGTTCGATTCTCTCCTCTATGGGAAACCATATAGATTGGCTGTCGAATATACGTGAAATATTTTATGGGACTTAATCGAAAAACTTTAAAGGAATAATTTTACCAATAATTTTTTCTTTATGGAGCTCGAGCACAGTAACTACCCCATAAGAATAGCTCGGTCTGGTATATACCGGCAAACATATACAGAAAGGTACATAGGTAGATGAAAGGAGAAACGCATGTTTGGTATTCCGGCGGTGAGTGCCACGTGATAGTCTATGGGTTTCTTTTTTTCGCTAAAATAGGGGTGTACTGGATTGGGCTATGGTGGTCGTGATTGAATCTATAGGGACTGGCCAGTCTTGGCAGAAACACCCCAAGCATTTATATCCCATGGCTCCTCGACACCCGCCCCATAAGAAAAACGTGAACCATGACGGGAATAGTTTTATTATGGGAGACGGCTTGACCATAACCCAGAAAGCGCCACACCCCCATGGATCTTCTATATAAGGAAGGGATATACGTAGGGAGCCGTATGTTCACGACAATTCACCCTAATGGCCGTAGTGACGCTATTTCCTTTATTCGAAAACACCATGGCAATTCTAATAATACGTGATGGGATATTTCCTTTCCTGATACTTTCCCTATAATCGTGCGCCATCTTTTTCTCGATTTCCCTTATCGAGACTTTATTCTCCCGCGGGTTATCTCTCGCGCCTGAAAGACTGCAACCAGATTGTCTAACCGGTTATAGGAGTTCCCCATCGACAGGATACACCATTACCCGCACGGCTTTACATCAAATCTGGTTGCCCTACCGCAGGGGTATTCTTGCTATGCGTAACGTTCTTATGAAAAACGCCTGCATCCGGGCAACCAGTTCTACACATTGGCTATATCATTAATCAAGCAACAGAGACACCGTTTAATTCCCTTCCTTTCCCTCCCGTTGCCATATGATCCATGCCAGAGTCAATTTGTCCCCTAACGAATCACGAAATTATTGTTGTCGCTTTTTCTTAACGCCGATTGATCGTCGTTATTGCCGTTCGACGCGTATGAATTTATCGTTTGCCGTGCGCCGTGACGACATGCAGTAAATTTTACAGATTGCGGTTACTTTGAAAAAGTAAAGATACGAAATAACTTTATTTTAATCATTTGTGGAATGCTTTCGGCGCGCGGAATAGGACTTTATCAGAAAGTTTGAAAACCCTGTGGAATTTTATTGCAAGGCAACGACAAATATTCTATGAGAAATTATACCTCCTGGTACGTCATACGTGGCTGTGGAATGATTTAATATCACCGGATGATTTTTAATATGCGAAACATTGAACCGGCAATTTCAGAGACAGGAATTCATATGTAACCCTAGACGCGGTAAAAGCTAGTTCATGGGGACCTCTGGTGATGCTCCATGATCCATGGGGAATTTTAATAAGGTTACGAAAAAAAAGGGTTCCTCGATCCCTGGACACGTAGCTGCCTAAGTCGACAATAGACAAAGTCTTAATACTTGTGTATACAATATTGTATATCCATTCTATACGTGTATATCCATGTACACACTGCACTTGGTATTCGTCTTTGGTCCTCTTACCAAAGTCCCGCCGATCTTATGGGGGAAAGCTTATGGTGAAAATCCAATAAGACAAGATATCTCGTATCAAAGTTTCGCCTTGTGGCTGCGCAAGTTTTGATGGGAGTCCGTGAACTGAATATCAAAATGCTTTGAGAACAATGGAAACTAAGGGATCACATCATGACGCTATACCCCTACTTTGGCATGACAACCCCAGAGAAACCCCACTGTACCCCATAAACCCCATGGGATCGACAGAAGGAGTGGCGAGATTCGTGTATCCCCCCGTCATTTTTTATTTCCCCATTAAATGACGTCGTTTGAAAAACAAAACGGACATGAAACAAAAATCCAAAAAAAAATATAAATAAAAATATTCACCACGGTAATTACTACATCGAGATTTTCTCTTTTATTAACAATGGAGGAAAATGAATGTTCCCATAAAAATTCCAACTTTATATACCGCGTCCGTGAGGTGGGACCAGCGCAAGCTAAATTAATAACGACAAAGTGACTCGGTATAATTTAATAGGGACACCCACCCACCCAACCCCCCCAGCCAGACACCCCGCAGAACACACGGGGTCCTGGCCAAACAAGATAATATTCCTGCCACGTACGCAGGATTCATCCCTAATATACACACGTGAATGGGAACATTAGCTGCCCGTAGGATTATCCCACGACTTGGTAGGAATTCGTGAACGCGATCAAGAGACTCGGTCGAGTCTCGCGCCGGTAACGCACAATGACAATATACAGAAAACGTGATGATTACCTGATCGTGGCAAATTTTATTTGCGGCCTGTACACGTTGGGCATCTGCCATCTCAGGCTACCCGAAAAATACAACGACGGCGAGAGTCTCATTTTTTTCTTTTCGTCTCTTAAGATATGTACGGATTATCACTAATGTAAATTACACTGAAAATCGTGTTCACTTTTGTCAAATCGATATCGATCGATAATAATATCCCAAAATCACGTGTTACTCAAAATCGCACGAGCGACACGGTCAAGTGAAACATTGTATTCACGTGTCACGGTAAGAGCGCGCAGATAATATATCCACGTCGTGAAATCGCCATGACACACGAAAACCCATGGAAACCCCATCGACGAGCTTTCCGGAAGCGGTTCCAAGAAAACGGAACCCCATAGAACACCACGTGTACGCGAGCGAACACTCTCGTGCAATCTTGCGTGCTTTGCGCGAAATCAACGTCAGACAAGATTATATTTTTTTAACCAGCCGGCACAAAGTACGTAACATCGTCGACGATGCAAGCGACCAAGCAGCGGACAGTAAACTAGCACGTCGTTCACGGGGCACACCCTTCCAAAGCCCCCCATAGAGGATATATTCGATACGATGCCATGGGGTTCTCTCGTTCTCTCTGGGGTTAGGTGCATGGGGAGGGGTCCGCATCCTCGTGGCTATGACTAAGAACGAGGCGCTGTTACACAATACCTTGTCCATGCTAAACGACGTGTACGGGGTGAGTACGCAACACCATGGGATAAACAGTCATGGAGTACGTCGAGTACACAGAGTGGGGTGCGCGCACGATGTCTAAAAGCCCGCAAGTGCAGAACGGGGCCTGTCAGGGGGTGAACCGGCCAAGGGTGAACCATCGAACACGCAACGAACCTTACACGCTTCTAATTACGGTCCGTTCCTGGGGAAACCTCGATTCTTCATGGAAACTCATATTACGTGAGCGAATTATCCGTCTCGAGCGTTTAGCTCGTCCAAGAAACACGTAAGCGATATCCCCCACAGGCCATATGTTACGGTAGAGGGGATATCCCTTAAAATTTCTTATTTCCGCGAGTGCGAGACGGACATGGCGATGAGAAAAATTGCATGCGATTGAAAAAAAATTGATCTAATTTTCATTGCGTCAACCGGGTCCACGCTATGTGGAAATAGAAGGGTTTTCTTTTCAGGAGCAATGAGGGATACGTATGCCTACGAACAAAGCAAGGGTGCGACACCCAGCGCTGATAATCGTGGGAAGGAAGAGGGTCCCATGTGCGTTGGTTTGGATGGCGATAAAAATAAAATAAAAACGAAAGCACAACGCAACCGTCCCAACTTTTAAACTATGTCGCGCGTGTATTCTCTTATTTTTTTTTTTTTTTTTTTTTTTTTTTTTTTTTTTTTTTTTTTTTTTTTTTTTTTTTTTTTTTTTTTTTTTTTTATTACAAAGAATTTACCAGCTCTATGGAACAATTTTTATTAGTTACGACCCTTTAAATCTACGTGAGCGCGGCCTAGGTACATAATCGGGACGAATTGGTCCCGCGGTGGATTTTATAGGGATATTCAATGGTGGTGGTTACACGGACGGGGATGCAGGAGAGAGCACCCTGTGAGTCTTTTATTTAATTACGAAATGAGCACCCCTGCCAGCACGTGTCCAAGGGTAAGCGTGACTCAGGCACTAATCAGGGGTCGACTCTCGCTAATTGCAGTGGCTCTCAAAACATCCTGGTCTGTCATCTCCAAACCCACAAGAGTGCTAGTGCTAGAGGTACAGTGCAGTACCGTATATATCACAAGTACGTAAAGTCCTCGGACTCAGTGGCACAAGTGTGACGAGAAATGCGCACGCATCTATGTACGAAGTAACCACGGCAAAGATAACGTTCACCCGCATGGGGTGAATCTCACAGAAAAAATCCATCGACCCCATAACACATGGTCCCGAATCACGGGCTCGTCGTGACTAGTGCTATTTAGGAAGAGGATATACCACGGGAAACCCTCTGTTTACGTTTCTCTCGATCCGACAATTTCCAGACACTTACGTCGCACACGTGACTTACTCATCAGAGCCTTTGGACAAGTCGCATGCACATGCGTTACGAGGACTGTTCAAATATTTTTACAATGTGTAAACATATAAAATCTTCATATGTCATCGCCGTCGGATTCGCAATCGGAAAAGTCTGAGGATCATCCCTCGTACAATTTCTTCGGGACGTCATGTGTGTACACAATCATGGTACACGTTCGCATGCACGCGAAACTGAACTGGCGTGTGCGTAAAGTGTTATGTGTGACGTATCACGCAAGATCCTATTAAACTACACAACTGGCTGTGACGTATGAGGGATCGGTAAATGTGATATGGCTTATACACAGACCGGATACGCAGATGGATCAGCCGCGGTATATGTATACATGCGCGTACGTAGAACGTGCACGAAAAGGGAACACCGTGTAGCAGGTGTACGACAGAATTCTCAATCACTTACGAGGAGGTCGCTACCAGACACGCACGGTAACACATGGAAATAAGACGTTAATCTGAAAGACGTAAGCGTGACGCGCATGTAGGTGCGTGCGTGTGTGGTGTATGTTGAGAAAAAAAATTGCATCAAATATTTACCTGAGGGATGAAACGAAGAGAGAGAGAGAGAGAGAGAGGGAGAGAACAAAAATAAAAAAGAACCAAAAGAGGCAAGGTGTCTCGCAGGGGGTTTGAAATTTCAGAGAGCTCCCCTGCCCCGGGCGACAGGGGGTTGCAGAAGGGATGGCAAATTCTCGGGTGTTTACTAAGGAAAGTAAGGGATGAAAATAGTTTCCCCTCTTTTTCTGTTACACTCGGCAACCCTCGCCGTCGCACCTATCCGAATGTCTTCAGCAGGATGAGGGGAGGGCAGGGAGGTTACGAGGGTTAGGTCGACACCTAACGTCTCGCTGACTGACTGATATATCTCAACCCCGTACGATCCTGACAAATCGTGGAGCATGGGGGTTGACGGCTACGGAGTGGAAGGTATTCCGGGGGCGAGAGCGTGTGTACGCGCAGAGAAAGGGGGACCAGGCGTCTCCGTGGAATTAGCGAGAATTTCAGGAAAAGTAACGGGCGTCGCGACGCCCGGCCCGCGGCTCTTGGAAGTCGCCGTCTCGGGGTCCTTGTGGTCCGACGGTGCAGCAATGCTATTTCCGTAGCCGCATAGAGAAACGGCACGCGACGCACATGGCCGACATGCGTGGATATTTTTACGTCGATTCGAGTCGACCTCTCGACCCCAAACAAAGAGAGTGAAAAGGTACAACCCCATTGAGGAAAAAAGAAAACCAAAAATCACACATGCAGACACATCCTGCCTTATTAATAGGGAGCCGAACGAAAGTGTCGAAGCGCCAAAAAGAAAATAATCAGCACGGCGCAATGATGAACATTTAAGAAAAGTATACACACATATATATATATATATAAACTCCACAAATATTCCCGCCAATGGTCTTCGATTTTGAACAAGGAAAAATGTATATTTCAAAAATTTTGTCGATCCGACCCCTTTACGATAAACATACATAAATTACAAAAATTTTTGTTTAATGCAATTGAAAATGTTTCGTCACTTTGTTATTATTGTACACTGTTAACACTGATAACGCTATCGGAATCGTATCGTGAGATATTGCCAGCGGGCATTATTTAGGCAGCGGATATAGTTACGAAAACGAACCGACCCTCGTTACCACGAATCATGAGGATAAAGCGCGACAAGCGACTGAGTCCCCGCGAGACGCGATGAGTAAAGGGGAAGATAGATACACGTCTTTCCCGTATTTAATATTCATAACTTACTCAGAGTCACGGAGTGCGTATTCATACATTAACACAGCCACCCGGTAAAGGGCGCATGGCGCACGATTCTCGTGGGGTATACATATCCCATGTGTATCTCCACCTATATACAAATGCACGTCCTTTATCAAGGACAATGAGCTCAACGTAGTCAGCGGGGTGTCCCGAAAGCTTCTGCTCCTCCAGGAATTCAGAGAACACAGCATCCGCCTCTGTTTCGAGCGTCTGCGGATCCGTTGGTTCAGTGCTCGATTCTATACGACCCGACTGAAAGAGCCTGTACCGAGTAACGGTGCCATTGTGCGTGGGAATAATGTCATTAATATTACCGGGCGAGGGCAGCAGAGCCGAGAGAGAGAGAGAGAGAGCGGGAGAAAAGAGAAAAATCTCCATAGACACATGCCGCATTAATTGCGATATCTGACGAATGTGTATCATTAATTAAAGAGACCAGCGCCTTGTTGCTTAATGCATCCGAGAACACCCTTAACGCAGTTGTTTCAGGTTGGGTATACCTGTGAGAAATCACGACGACGTCCAAATGCCTCTAGATGTTTTCGCCTCTATTATACGGGAAATCTATGGTGTGTAATGCGCGTGGATAATGCCGACGTTATACGTATACGCCTGTCCTATGGGGATGTCTCCTCTATTTATTGGAATTAGAGTCGAGCAAGGGTGTCCGTGTGCTAATGGGGTTTGACGTTGACGGATCTGCAGGTTTGCCGACAGAGCAACCCCACGGTGGAAAATTCGAGGCCTCTAGACGCATTAGGCGCGGGGACGGGCAAGGAGGGAGCAGAGGTAGGAGAGGCGTGTTAGAGGTCTGGATGAAATCGTGACCCCCGAAGAGATAACCCCAAGGATAACCCACAGTAAGGTCCCAGGCGCGTTTAGGATTGGTTAGACAAAGCTTAGAAGCAAGCAGAAGGAGGGTGTGCGGTTGTCAAACGGAGACGGCGTTGGACCTCGGGAGAGAAAAAAAAATAGAAACAAAAAAATTCAGAGGATACAAGGGAAATTTTGGTTTCACAAAAGGAGACTTTCATGAGGGAGAAAGAAAAATAATAATAGAAGAAACTTTGGAACGCCGTTCAAGGCAGACGACAAGATCCAGGGAGAGACCAGAGGAAGAGGGATTTACTTTTTTTTTTTCACGAGAAATAGTCGTACGACTTTCTACCTTCTTTTTATATTTTTTTTTCCTCTCCCCTCCATCGCTTCATTCACGGCCCGTATCAAAGGGATCCACCTATACGGTAGCGACCAAGTCCCAGCGATTTGTCCTTCGGGACAAGAAACCTAATGGGAAAATAATCCCGGCGGAAGATACCGCGCACGCCGGGACGAAGTGGGTAGCCCTTTTTAGAGTGGCTCTCTCAGTTTTCGGGATACGGCCACGGACGGACGGACAGACAGATGCACGCTAAGACGGGATTCCGTTGCAGAGATAAGACAGAGGGAGAGAGGGAGGAGGGAGAGAGATAGGGCGAGAGCGAGGAGGAAGAGGTGAAGGGAAGAAAAGAGGAGAGGGGGAAGAGAGTAGTAGGAAAAGATAAAGGACTTTTTTTCGGGATAAGGATTTCCTTTTCTTCATCCCGACAAGATTAAGTACAAACTGGATGGATGTTGCTACTGACGTTGGTACATCTAAACGACGTTACAGGGATACACGTGAATGTGCCGCGTCTACACTCCTGCTACACTTTCGCTTTAATCCCGGAGTCCCTTTTACTTTGACCCTCCACACTAATTTTACCAAGGATCCACGAAGATGCTCTGGCCTCTCTTCAGGCCTGGCTGTACTATCGGCCTATCTAGTGAACGCTGGTCCGTTTGAGCTTATCGTCCTGGTGCCTCTCGCGAGACATACCAACGTATTACAGTTACTCCTTGCGGATGCTGTAAAGTTTTAAGGCACGTACGAGAAAGAAGATGCTCGTGGATGAAAGCCCGCTAAATTCTTTTCAATTTCATATGGAGGGTCGTATACATATACATGGGATACCATTAAAGTATACCATAAAGAATTTTTACCTTATTAATTCGTCACGATTTAATGAACGAAGTCGTAACGGGTACGATGGTAATGGCCTCTGGGAATGGCGAAAGACAGAGAGGGTCATTCAATTTAATTAATTCTCTTCGTATGAAATTGATAAAATAACGTAATGAGCCATTTGGATTTCTTTCGACAAGTCAATGGCAGTCGGTTGATTGACAGATGAATACCTAAAACCTCGAATAATTGACCGTATATTTTTCACTTTTTTTTCGTTAGAACTTAAACGTATGGTCCGTCAGACCGACGATTTCGTTGCTCTATAACTTTTGGACAGATGTGTATTTTTAGGTTCGACTATAGTGAAATTGAGACCTCAGACACGAAACTAATAATAAAACGCTCTAGCCCAAAAACAGGAATATATTGTTCAAAAGTTAGAAAAATTTACAAGAAAAAAAAAGTTTCATAAAGAACAAATGAAAATGAACTATTTCTTCTGGTCCAGCGAACCGGATATGACGAGTTCGAGTCAATAATACACGTACGCGTTTTCTTTATGAGCGACTAAAGGCAGATACACATATGTGCACTAGAAACGTTACATGGCATGACCTTGTATGTAAATGCGTGCTCGAGGTCTGTCTGAAGGGAGCTTTCGAAAGCATAACTCGCTAATTGGGAGCTTTCGAAAAAGCATCGGGGCGCGTCGCGACGCCATAAGGCATAGAAGATACACACAAGCCCGGGCCCTTTCTTTCGCCCTCATCAAATTACATAAAGTCACGGGAAGAAAAAATATATTCTCTATAAAAATTCTCCAGTCACATTATATTGCATTGTATCAAAGAGAAATTGGCGACAGGCATCAATAAAGAAAGTAAAAAAAAAGGGGTCGGGGGGTGTGCAGCGCAGAAATGAAGAGACGTCATAACATAAAGCACAGCTTGTGGTATAAGGAAAGAAAGAGGCTGAAAAAAGGAGGAACGGGAAGGTTGAGAGGAAAGAGAGAAGACTAAGGGTTAGAAAATAATTCCCATGTCTATGGGGGTAATCTGTTTTCTGTTTATGGCGACTGACGCTAAAGGAAGAAGAAAAAAGAAAAGGGGCGGGGGGGGGGCCACAAGTGAAGGGTGTTCCGTTAGAAACATACATATACATGTCCAGACCTCAAGGGCTTCTTTTACCCGATACTTATTCACGTTATCGAACATGCCCATTACTTTTTCTTCCTTTTCAACCCCTTTCTCCTTTTTCAATCCTCTCATGCGTCAGCTTCTTCTCCTCCCCTCCCCGCCCTATCCCCCCGTCGCCCACTATCCCGCTCCGTCTCCTTCTAACTGGTAATATTGTCAGTCTGCCAGATACCTACTTTCTGCATGCAAGAGCGAGAAGCAGATACCGTATGGCGGATTGGTGCTTTATGGGGTTAGAACACGAAAGGGCCACCCTTTATGATACAGCCATACCTACAGGATATGGTATGCCCTATCTTTATTTCCCGATGGCACGGAACTGTGCCATCCCCCCATTGTTTTTTGGTAAATTAAAAGGACACCATGAAATTCCATAGCTCCATTTCTACCATCCAGGTACGCAGGACTCATGCGACAGTGGGACACCGTGTGAACTGGAGTACGAAGGAACGAATGAATCTTTTTTATTCCTGCTCAATGTTTCTTTCTCTTAAATCATTCCGCCATGCAATCGTACCGTCTAAGCGTCATTGTGAGCGAGCAGCCATCTTAACCAAAAGAAATAAACTATTTAGCGGGTATTTTAGAACACTTGAAAACGGTCCCTTCTTTCGATTAACTGCCCGCGGTCACGCGAACGACAATCCCTTTCGAGAATCCCTATCGTTTTTCCTGCCACCATAAACTTCCATCGGTACAGCTTTATTTCCCAGATCTTAATCCCATGACTTGTTTCATTGCTGTCCATGAGATTATTTGCAAACCCCTTCCTAGGAACAGCGGCGCGACGATACACGTACAAGTAATCGAGCTCGATTATCTCCTTAGTCGACTTATTAAATTGTACCAATGCAATTTACCTTTAAGTCAGAAGTTTCATGGTTCCCCAATTATCCGTAATAGTCATCGGTGCCATGGAGACGTCTGGATTAGAATGTTCGTCACACTTGATGATTCACAGACAAAGGTTTCGGAGTCACTCGAACGGAGTTGGCAGAAGAAGAATGGGAACGAAGATAGCGAAATGAAATCCGATACAATCAAGAGGAGAAAGAAACGTTAGATATAGTGCTTAACAACTATCACTTAATGGCAGTCCGATCTATACTGTATGAGCACGCGGATAAGACTGAGCGCATTCCGCCACGAGTGAGCACGTATCTTAGACTCGGAAGCGTTCGGCAACGCTCGTGAACCTTCGGAGCGAAGCACGTGGCCGGTCTGTTTAGTAATAACACTACTATCAGCCAGACGATTAATGGGGAGTAGAGAAAGAAATTCTGAACCTGTGCAGCTACACGGTATAATATTTACCACACGATATGTGCATACAGAAAGAATAAATATAGAAATTCGAATAATGTTCAACATATGTCCATACAGAATTATCATATATTTAACTCCGTGCACGCATATTCCACAAATGTACAGCGGATACTGATAATGATTTAAAATGTATTTAAACAGCCAGGCCGTAACCGAATATGTACTCGAAATGAGGGTTGACCTAAAGGGGGGGTTGAAACATGAGAAAGTGGTAGAGAAAATCATGGTTGAACTTTCATCCATTAACGTTCGAAGGACGGCTATTTGCTCAAGGATAGAAGTTCGTGGAGGAGGGGGGGGGGATGAAGGGGTGAACTCATCAGTCACGAGGGTGTGACAGCCAATGAAGGGATGAAGGCTGGAACGAATGAATGAACTACGTCAGAGAGCGTAGGTTCTCCAACGTTGAAAATCAAGGGTGCAAAAGGTGGCGGAATACGAGAATGCTGCACGGTTGGGTTGGTAGGTTTGATGTATTGGTGTAATTTGAGAAACCCTGTACAGGCATCCAGCTATACCGTGCACGCGTATACCGTGATGCAAAAGAGAAATTTCGACTGATAGCGATTAATTAATCAACCCTCCCATTTATCCTTCAGGAAAACGTCTTTATTTTCACCCGGGAACTTTGCCGAATTTCAAATGTATTCGGATCACGTGAGACTCTTTCGACTATAGCGACGCCAGCGATGCCGTGTTAAATTTTGGAACTTGTGAAAAAAAAAGTTCCTTGCCTCGGATGCTGCGTAGACTTCATGATCCTGGAAGGTTCAAAGGGTTTTCAAGAGGCAGAAATGCTATTGCGAGGAGAGGGGATTGCTTTCCCGTTCCTCCCGCTAACAATCCGCATTGGTATTCACAAAGGATAGCTGAACGCTTGATGAGCCAACCTGACGTATTCGACACACCCCTATAGTTCACGTAGACATACGAATACTCGGCTCTTGTCCGTTATGCCGTACCAACCCTCTATTTCTACCCTTGCTCATAGCTACCATCCGCAAGCTACCACTGGTACCTAGTACTATTGTTATTCCGTGCTGTATATACAGTATGTAGCCATGGGGGCCCATGTGCTTTGATACCTATATAATATTTCTGTACATAGCATGCAGAGTATTAATGAAATTTCTAATAGTTTAGCAAATCTCATAATTTCCTAATTAAAGGCTAATTGCTGTTAATTCAGGATTCCCGAAGTATAGCCACTCTGGGCACATTCGGAATCGGGTTAAGCCACCCAGATACCGTCCCAGGACACAGATCCTAATAGGGGAACGAGAATGTTCTTGGTCAGCCTCGTGGACCATCCAAAATGCGGATATACAGGATCACTGAGGAAAATTCGATTCTGTATAATCGTGAGGACTTTCGTCCGGTCGACTGCATACGTAGACTAAAAATCTCTCTTGGACGCGAGTATAAGAGGGAAAGAAAAATGATGAAAGGGGAGCAAAAAAAGGGGAAAGGTAGGTGGAAGGGAAGAAGGTCAAGGGTCGTGATGAGAAATCTTACCAGTTGTGCCGTTTGATTTGTGTCCTTTCAGGATGTGGAAGGACCTGGGACACGGGCGACTGGGAACAGGGTAGGAGGGACAGGAAAATCCACCCCTTAGGCAGGATTGACGAATCGTTTCAATTGTCTTTCCTGGACCCCTGAGACTATCCAGGACTTACTAATAAAAGTCCTAATACGTTTTCCTTCGATTCTTCGTTTTCCTTTCCCATTTCGTAAGTCCGAAAGTAACGACGAAGTTTCGTTAAGAATTTTTTTTCGATCGTATAGCTCGTCCCGCATTAAAGCAACGAATGAAATTGGAAAATCTGACGGGCGAGCTGCACAGATGCGAGTCCGAAGTGGATTGACAGCTTTGCATAAATTTAACTTTAGGCCCCACGGTTAACCAGATCCCCTTTCACGAATCTAGAGTTTATGAGAGCCGGCAAGTTACTCCCCGATGAGCGATTCCCATGTAAACGACACCCGGACTGTGGCCCATACGCGTATACACTGCCCTTTGGTGACCGGTATAAAACTTATGGACTCGTGCAGCCAAGTGGAAAATTTGTTGAACTCTACGTAAACTGCACCTGCAACCACTTGCGATTGCATGCAGGTATAAGCACATATGCTGAATATATTACATATACGTGGACAGTGTGGAACGTGATTTAATATCTTCATGAGGAGTGGACATATGTTTCTAATAACCGTATACATAGAGTAGCTCTAGAAAAAAAAAAACTGATTAATTTCCAGATGACAATTGTCTCTCCTCAAAAAAAATTTATCAAATAACTGATCACGCTTACACGCACGTCGATAAAGATATTTGAAGCTAATTATAAAAAAAAAAAAAAAAAAAAAAATTCAGTAATCGAAATCTTGGACTCGAATTTACACACGTCGAGTATCCTGAGCTATTACGTACGCACCGAGGAAATTGCATCGAATCCAGAGATATATTCGGTGGCACTGGTGAATATCGAAGGGATGAAGTGGCTGCCAGTAGTGGTACAGCCCGAGGCATGAAATGGGGAGGAATGGGGCCCTTTCGAAAACGTACGATATATTCAAACGTTTTGCGGCGGCCGACGGGCCGACCGCAAATTCTATTTGGTCGCATGGTAAAATGCGTAGCGTATGCTTCGAAGGGTTCTCCTAGCTGTATACAGTCCTGTACAGTATTGTTATAGGGGTAGCTAAGGGCTCTGGCAAAGCCGTACACTTACTACTACTGCGTTCAATCCCCCTTACGATGCCACGTCTCTAATGGAGCCTCCTGTACTCGCTCCACTCAGGAGACAAACTGAAGCAACCCTTAGCGTGAATTTCACGTGACAGTCCGGCGAAGGACTGTTTGTCTCAATAGGTTAAGGCTCCTCGGAGGGTTGGAAATCCACGAAGGTTTAGGAATAAAAACAGAAGGAAAAAAAAAATAAAGAGAAGGGGAGAGGACGAAATACGATAAATTTCTGGTGTGATCCGTGAATTTTTGTTAAGAAGGGGAGACAGGGGGTAAAATAAAGAGAATACGAAAGGAAAACATCCCTTTGGGATTTAGTGTGTCGGAAGGGAGGGGTATGGAAAAAAAATCTTAAGCTTAACCCTCAATCTGGGACGGTATCGTTACTTTTTATTTTAGAGTTTAGTCGCTCTTTCTTGCGGGGGTAGTTAAGGGTAAAAGAGCAAAAAAGGGACTTTTCTAAATGGTACACAGGGTGGCTTACGGGTGGTGGTATGTATATATATATATACTGTAAGAGGTACCTAGTAAGGTACCTGCGTATAGACGTTAGGAGAAAAAGCGAGAAAGAACTAGGAAGGGGTGGATTGAAAATGAGGGGGTTGAATTCTGTCGTACGAGGGAACGGGAATATATACGGCGATTGCCTGAATAG
The DNA here is from genome assembly GCF_000341935.2 of Cephus cinctus. Taxonomy (NCBI): domain Eukaryota; kingdom Metazoa; phylum Arthropoda; class Insecta; order Hymenoptera; family Cephidae; genus Cephus; species Cephus cinctus. The sequence goes on along the minus strand of NW_014332956.1, from coordinate 1,077,910 downwards.
AATTTTGTATTCAAAAAACTGCGAGGACGTTATGCCGATACTCGCGAATCGAATGTCAGGCTGGAATTTAAATAAATGTCCCCGAGCACGGAATGATCCCCACCGGCTAGAACATTCTCCAGAGCTCATAGGGGTGGTTGTAAAGAATAAGTATCCCCATGGAAAACAACCCCACGTAAAATACCGAGATATCGGAAACCACAAGCCCTTTTGTTACTCGCAAATATCTCTGTCTACGTGTATTGTTCTCGGTGGATACCACTTGTGTCGCGATCCACCCCATTTCCGTGTAATATTCATACAGCCTAAGGAAAGCATTAACCCCCAGCTTGCACATCTGTAACAAGTCCCCAAACGGTCAAGAAGTTAACAAGATTATTCGAGAAGCGAAAAGAAAACTGATCCAGACACCTTGGCGTGTAGACGGAAGACTCGCAAGTTGTCCGCAAAGTGGATTTAAGGCGAGCAAAAAAAGGGAGTATTAAAAGAACCAACCCTTAAACATTCTAGTAAAACGGCCCCTAGTCACCGTGCAAAATTCTGTATTTAAATAAAGGGTATAGCCTATACATATTTTTATTCATATTCAAACCCAATATAGTCCCAAAGCAAATAATCACGAAATACCAATCTCGGAGTCACTCGACTCCCACGAGCTACGTATATATGTATAAGCATATGTAGATATGTGCGGTGTGTCTACGATTTATCCCGTAAATCCTCGGAGACGTTTTAAGACGTCCCACGCGAGGGTGGTTGGCAAACAACCCCACGGAGAGTCCACCCCCAGTGAGACACGCGAAATATCCCCAACGCTATAGTAGACCAGCGGTGTCTGTCAGGTTTCGACTATCCGTGCCAAATACGAATAGGGAGAGGCTATAGCGCTGTACTATAGAAGCGAAGAGCCATTTCACGAAGTGCTCTATTAGTATTCGAGATTCGTGTAGACAATCCATCTGATATGGAAGTCGAGAATTCGAGGTATCTCGATAGACTTCCTACAGCCGGCCAATAGCAATGCGGATACTAATAGATGGCCTACAGGAATTTCATGTAACTATATTGTGTCAGCGTCATCCTGGGATCTGAATGCATTGAGAAAGAAAAAAATAGAGAAAAACAGAAACGACTAAAGCAGAAGGAATATCTTAAACGACATCAATGAGCGCAAAGACATCGAGCCCTCTGTTAAGGGCTGTGAAGTGATTTCCAGAGAAATCCCTTTTGGCACCCCTTTTAACCCCTTTCTTCGAGTGTAACGGAATACGAGCCCGTGGGTATTATTTTTAATTGAATTCTCCTGATGAAATTTCACCGACCAACCCCCAAACATGCACTAGCTCACCCCTTTCGTTTGCCTCTCCCGGCGTATATACGTGTGCGCGTGTATATATATATATATATACACACAGTACCGACACCCACTGTCGGAGCATCCCTTAAGTACGGGACGAGAGGAGAAAGCGGAGCTCAGATGGGTGGGTGTCTAGTGGGTGTATATAACTACAGGAAGAGGCTGAGACTTATGTATATCGCGAGACTCTCTCGGCTTCATTTTCTAGCAACCCCTGTTCCACGTACTTTCACCCCGTGGATATTTTCTCTCTACCGTTTCACTTGCTCGCTCCTTCGGCGCATCTTTCACCCCGTCATCCCCACTCCGTGGGTGCCCCGATCGCGCACGGGATTCCCAGTATTCGCGGTTTGCTCGAGAACGGGAGGGCTGGGGGGAGGTGGTTGGCTGTTGCGCCCAGAGACATTGTCGAAGAATATTTTAGCATCCAGGGTGGTGTAACCAGGCTCTAACTCGCACATGCTACTCCGTGCAGAGGGTGTGAGTAGTGGGGTTGGTACATATCCTACTGCATATTTTTATTTGCGATACACCGCCGGAGACACTTCCCATGGTGGTCCCATTGAAAGTGCCATGACGAGAATCGCGAGAATCTGAAGAGATAGGGGTTGAAGAAAAAAAAAAAAAAGAAAAGAAAGAAAAAAAAACATAAAGGAGAGAAAGTGAGATACAGAAAGAAAAAGTATAGGCAGCTCGTGTTCGAGGCAGGATACGAACCTCATGGGAATACAGAATTCGCATATGGGGTACGGGAGACTGTTACGGTAAAAGGGGGATGACACAGGTGGCGGTACGACGAGATGTCGGAATTTCTATGGCTGAAAAAAGAAAAATATTTTTGCTTGCGGCAACAATTGGACGGTAATTTGAAATTTTCATTTGTTTTATCGTAATGAAATTTCGTTTCGGTTATGATGGACGTTATTTACGGGCGCCGGATAGTTCCAGGTGCTATTTCGTAAAATCAAAATTACTTCGGTCGCACCGTACCGGTGACGCGTAGTAAGAACACACCATAGGAGTCGACTGGCGACAGATGTTATTAATGAGTATTTAACTGGAGTTTGGGGCTAGACCGCTAATTAAAATAATTTCGAGTTATACTACCCCTTCGGCTTGGGTACCACCACCACCATCAGCGTGGCCACCGTTACCATCACATCCGTGGAAATTCACCCTTAAATATTAATACGTGCGTGATACTTCAGCCAAAACTCTAAGACGTAGCTGTTATGTGTATATATCGTAGCGAGAGGCTGTACTTTCCAGACGTTTTACTTTAAAAGCCCAGTGGGTTTATTGATTGGGGACATAAAATTTATTGTGCCAGTGCGAATGATTTTACGGACACTTTAATTTCCTTTGTTCCCAAGAAATCGAACGGCCAACACCCCACTGCCCTTCTTAGTCTCAGAATCCCAAGTACCAGCACGACCATGGAGAATAAAGGGAACGCCACACCGTTCGGGGGGTAGTTCTCTATGGGGCTTGAGAGTTGAAAATTTGCATACAGAGCATCTGTCACCAGCCCCTTAGCCGGGCTTCGGCCATTTTCGACTTGGGTATCTCACGGCTTGGATCTATGGATAATGGGACACCATTCTTATGGTAAAATGGGGGTGAAAATGTTCGTCTTCAGCCACCCTCAGACATCCACCCCTACTTACCCAGCTATACGAATCCTGATAGCCTGACTACTATTATCAGCTCAAATATACGCTGCCTATTGCAGGAGTAAAAAAAAATGATTAAGCAACAATCGAAAAATTTTAAGGAACACAGCAGTAAACGTCCAATAAAACATCCCCTAAACGATTTACTCTTGAAACTTGATTTTTTCATTCAACTTTAACCATGTAGGTCCAGCGCTTGTGCCGAACGTGCCCTTAAACAAAGGTACCAACATTTTTTCACGTTTCCACAAATTTTTCTCTTTTTCCCTCCCATCCTTTTCCAGCCCACTCGCCACTTCGACTTTCTCCGTTTTACCAGCGCGCCGAGACGCGAAATGTTTTCCAAGCACGAACTTCAACCCCTATTGAAATTCACCACGAATTCCACTTTCCATTTCTATCCTGTCACCCTGGGAGCCCTTTGTACGAGCATTGGCCACGTCCCTTGTGTCTGTGTACCTGTACATTTCCGTACATATAGATATAGACAGGCGAGTGTGCTACGGCCCCCTCTGATCCTACTTAACTATCAGAGCACATTCGCCCTTGTCCTTCCTTCATCTTTTAATTTCACCTCTATTCTTAGCCATCTCCCCAACGCGTATCTCTTACGTACAGCAGACCCGAGAACCTGCTGATTGAGCCCTTCTTTCTATAATCAGCCCATAAACGTAATACATGCACGAACGCCGCGTTTAACATATTCATATATTACGTCAGATTTCATTGATACGAATGCACGAATAATAGGCGAACGAACAATAGATGCCACTAGAAATGATTAAGGGTAAAGTACAGAATCGTGTTTGACTCGAATTGGACAGCTAGAATTCATAAAAATAGTAGGCCCTTATAGGCACTTGAACGACAGTAGGGCGTTGCGCGTATAGAATGTATAACGCCGTTAGAAATAGGCATAAAGGTTGAACAGTTCCGGGGGTAGGTTAAAGGATGTATACAAAAGTATATAATACACGGAGTAAGTATACGTGAGCATAAGAGCGTAAGGGTGCATTAACGTCGTTACCATACTGTTACGCTGCTACTGGCGGTACTGGCAAAGGGTGGTAGCAATGAAAAATAGGAGAAACTTATTAAACGAAAAACTTGAGGAGGGCGTTTTCTCCTCTTGATATATGGCCTCGAATATCCTGCGAGTAACGGTCCAATCCAATATCATTGTCAAATTAGGGAGCATTTCTCAAGCGACGCGTCATACTTTTTCAAAAACTTTTACTACCCTTCTTTTTTTTTCCCCCCACTGTGTATGGGGTCTAGGTGTAGATTTTTCTTGAAAGAAAAAAATTTTTGTACATTTCCAGCCAATGCGGCATCGTTTAAAGATCGAACGACGTCGATGTCTACCGTCCCTTATACGTATAGCCGGAGGGCCGATTTACGAGAAACTTTTACTGATAAGCCATTGTCTTCCGCGAGGCCGCCACTTTCGCAAGAGCTTTCTCTTTATTTATACGACCTCTCTCTTCCTCTTAGCTTTCGTCTGTATGCTCTCCCTTCCTTCCTTCCTTCCTTCCTTCCTCCGATGGCAAAACAAAAAGGGGGATGTCTTACTTGAACGCCAATGGCGTCTCTACCGGTTAGCCACTGATCGTATTAGGTAAAATTCTCACGCAAGGGATAGCTGATAGCGACCGAAGGGGCAACCGTTGGAATTTGTCTTAGGCACATTCCCTTCGCTACCTAAGAGTAGGATTCTCGATGTCGCCGCCAATGCGGGGTTTATCGTTGGGGGTTTTACTGATCCTCCCTCTCCCTATGGGGACCGTCTATAGGAAGGAGAACGTTACTGAGATTCAAAGTAGGGTGGTTTTCGCGCGCACTATACCTTAGCCAGTGCACGTTAAGGGAGGAGCTCTACCCACCTACTTACCTGAAAGGGGATGACTTTTCGAGGATTCTACCAAGATTTACCTATTGCCCATATATATGGTGGAACTTTGCCAGCTTTTTTTCTTTTTTTTTCTCTACCAACATTTTACCGCCTCCTTTAACAAGGACAAAGAGAAAATCTTACCAACTCGACAGAAACATTATTTTCATTTGTAAAATACCTATCCCCCCCCCCCCC
>NW_014332956.1:1071436-1072681 GCF_000341935.2 Cephus cinctus | reverse complement strand
TCCCCCTATATAAACTATACGCCTACACATATGTATGCATCGTACGATATGTAATCAAATTCGTGTAGCATGTGGTGTTTCGGATTAGGTCGTCATCCCCTGTCGAATTTCGGACACACCGGCTACCCCCCGCGAGAAAGGGATGAGTGCACTTACGAAAGTGCCTCTAACGTCCAGGAATCCCAAATGGGCAAATTCTTATTAAGGATCACCCTGTCCCATTCGGTGTGTACCTACTTATCTACAGCGCACAAGTGGAAGCGCAGGAACGGAAGTCGTCCTCAGACCCGTGAAAATCTAATCCACGGCGTTAATTCACCCAGCACATTACCTATAGACTGTCCGACATTTATGGTGTGTAAGCCTGCTATAGTGAAGGGAGTCATGCTAAGCCTTATGGCGTCTGTATATGTAGAGCCAGTAGATACTGGCTCGTGCACGGGGGATCAGCCTGCATAATGTCCATGGTGAATCTTACTTGACTACGATAAATCCAATTTTCCACCAGAACCCCCATACTCACGATTATGGGAGTTTTACGAGTAAAAGAAGATACCTCCATTCAGTACAAGCTACAGCATCTGTCCTTTCACTAAAAAATTCATGCTATCGTTAACAAGTGGTCTACCGAAAGTATCTCGAAGTTCTCTCACACATTAGATCCGTTCGATCTGCCACTTGGCACGTGAGAACGCGGTATGAAGTCAATTTGACGGATTGCTGTTACTGTAAAAATTTAAGATACGAAATAATAATAATTTAATCCTTTATGGGATGCTAGTTAGACACGTGCAGTAGGCGTCTGGAACCACGGATACAAAGCCAATAGGAAATAAAACGAAGATAAAGGTCGACTCATCCAAGAAAATTGTTCGCGTAAGAATAAGACTAGGTGAAAAAAATTAAAGATAGAAAACTATAGAATGACGGACTAGTCTATGTGACTATTTGCTCTGACACCTTTCACCGCGCTAACGTCCCTCCAAGGGGAATTGACTTGACTCGTCAGACAGCAAGCGAAAAGTAAAGGCAGTGCGAAAGTCACTCAATGATGGAATAGCCCAGAGAAATGTTAGAGACGGGAATGAGGGTTGAAAGCAAGTCTGAGGGAACCCTGAGTTCTCGAGAACCTCGCCGTTGCCACCTTGAAGGGAGGAGTAAGGTAGAGAAATGGGGGAGAACTGGCGAAGAAAGGCTAACAAACTTATCCCGATCGAGGAGTGGTGGGTGTGGGTTAAGGGGGCC
>NW_014332956.1:1067408-1071249 GCF_000341935.2 Cephus cinctus | reverse complement strand
GGGGGGGGGGGATGAGCTACGTAGACTGACTGAGAGTCAGAACGGATGCCGCAAAGATGTGAGAAGAAACTCGCAAGAGGAGTCTGAAAGGACGAGGGGACGAAGAAGAAAAATAAGAAGGAAAAAGTAAGCGGGTGACGAGGGCGCGAGGAGGGCTTGAGCGTGGAAAGGAAAGGAAGAAGAAAAAAAGAGAAAGACGAAGACACAGGCCCTTTTAGGATCAATATAGAAACTTCGACAGGATTTACACGCAGCGTGTGGCTGGGTGTATTTGATATCGATTCGTTTCAGTAACTGAGGAGCGTAACTAATTCCACGTGAATTATTTGTATCCTACTTTTATTTTTTTCTTCTTCTACTTTGATAACGTCTTCTCTCCTCAAAAACGAGCCTTTCGATACGGCATTATTGAGAGTCACTGGAGACTACAACCAGCGTTGCTTCGGGCTGCGTGCCTCGGTCTTCACGTTCTCTTTATATTACCATCACCACAATCGCTGCTACTTGCACGTACACTGCCACCGATATCGGCACTATTACCAATACCATCGGTTCCATCGGTACAACAGCCGTACACTTATGCAATTATGCCATTCACATACTCCCATAGAGGTATTCGTTGTGGTGCGCCTGATGTATTTTCTATAGCCGATCCGCCTTAACTCGCGCAGGTCGTCGAAGGGCCGTGCCAGCGTCTAGAGGATTAACAATGTAGCCTGATAGGTATTAGGTACTTGAAAAGAGAAAGAAAAAAAAAAAGAAAAAATTCGGGGTTAAAGAAAAAATCAAGAGAGAAAGAAAATGGAGAAATTCTCCGTAGGGAGCGACGTTGAATGGTCATAAGGGTGAGAGCGTTCGTGGGAGGAAGAAAAGTGGAAGGGGCACGCGGATCGACTTTGGCACCCTTAAAAATTGGTTCGCGTGAAAAACGAGCTTCGGCGCAGGGGATGAGGGTGGTCGGTGCAGGACTAACCTTCGATCTCTCTCTCTCTCTCTCTCTCTCTCTCTCTCTCTCTCACTCTCTCTCTAGCCGTCGATACCCGAGGGTAACGAATAAAGGTAACGAACACATAGGTAAAAAGGGAGTCAAGTGCAAGGGTGCCAATAAGTATAGCTGTGTATAAGGCACACAGGCAAGGGGGCTGGGTTAGGTAGATATAGTTAGGTACTTTAGAAAAGTTTAAGTCAAGTGGCTTTCCCTGTCGTTTCGCCGCAGAGAAAATCTCCGGCTTTATTAAGGGACGTTTATAACGCTATGGTTGGCTCGTTATCGAAGGGCTCATTCTTTCCTTCCTCCATTCCATCCTTCCTTATTCGTTTCATTCTCTTCTCTCAGGAATAATATCCACTTCCCCTCCCGGGATATAGGTATATCCCCGAGACGGCCATTTTCTTACGCGGGTTTACTTAAACGTATTCACCCCTCCCCGAGTCCGACGCATTTACTCGTCATTCGGATTACGAATATAACCGAGTCAGGGAGAAAGGGGTAAAGGTGAGGTGGGAGGGGGACGATTATATAATAATTTTATCTTTTCAATTTTCTTAATTCCTCCGCAGCGCCTCGTCCAATCAAAATATCCCCTAACGACGCTACTCGTTATTCATCGTATCCGTTCCCTCTCGGAAATACGGTCTTCGCACGTTTTTACTTAATGCGTGGCCTTTGCCGCCTATCCAGAAACACGCGTGCGTACGCACTGTACTGTTTCGATGCCCGTACGTATATCGAAAGGGAGGACCTTTCCTCGATGTCTGCAGGGCAAGCCTTCTCTATTTGTATAAATTCCCCATGCGTGACTAAGGTATAAAGTTACAGATACTGCAGGCTGCATTCCTGAGTGTATACTTGAAATTCGATACGTTTATAACGCACGCAGACTGCCATATGATGAAAGCCACACGTGCGAAGATACGTGCACGTGCGTATATGCACCTGCGTGTATGCAGTTCGCCGGGATAAATCGTTATCCTATCTCTCTCTTTCCCTATCGCTCACGAGCATTCCCTCTCTCTCTCTCCCACTCTTTGGTTCTATCTGTAGATGCACGAGGCTATCGGAGGCCCATAAATAAAGGAACTGACATAAGAACAAAAGGAAAGATCACGATGCAAAAAGGTGGGTAAGAGGAGGAGCTATGAAAAATAAACTACGAATTTTCACTTTCCCAGATAAATAATAATATATCATTGTAAAGCCGAATATAAATCGATCGAATGATAATAATTTATGCACTTGACAAATCAATAAACATAATTAACAGACGTACCTGTGCACGTGGTCGATACTACTCCAAGCGCGTAACTTACGAAACGATTCGTTGGTACCGTGCACGACACATCCCCAGGATCTCGCGCGTTTCACCATACTTATAATGCGTAGTGATGCAAGGCCCGATAAACGAATAAAAAATATATTATGCACCTGTTTTACGAGTTTTCACGAAATTTCACGCACCGACGCAATACCCACATTCGTCGACCAAGTATCGATATCAAATGCTTCAGGAATTCTCAGCGAAGAATCCGACTAAAACTCTACGCTTTAGACCCCACGCACTTTCCACACTTTCAAGGTTCCTAGCGAAATCTAGTCTATCTCTGTCTCTCTCTGTCTCCACCTCTCCGCACCACTATCCCTGTCCCCCTCTCGCAGCATTTCGTCTTACTACTGGCAAGAGTCTATTACGCTAGAGACTACCGAAATTTGTCCACTATCCCTACCATACCGAAGCATACTCTGGCAGTCAGTGACAGTCAGTACAAGACACTGACAATCATCACCGATGCTCACTATCCTATAGTCCCAACGACGTATTACAATATGCGTGCCTACTAGGGACCATTGCTAGAGACGTGTTTACCTCCATCCGAGTGTCCGCTTAACCGCTTATACACTTCCACGCTCACATAGCGTACCACGCATGGTAATGTACCTGCTAAGGAGATAATAAATAGTCGACGTCATCTTCGATGGGTGTTGGACCGTCATTTTTCTCGTTTTTATTAACCAAATTTTAGGCCCGACCTTACCGCCATACGTGCCATAGAAAAACACGTGTAGATTTAATACGACAAAGTACTACGGGATTAATATTATTACCATAATCATATCAACGACGAGTCAGACTGTTCGTTATATTCAAGAATCAATGCTCATAAGTCCCGCTATAAAGCTGTATATATGTTTCATCAATGAAGGGATTTAAAATCATAAAGTTTACTGTACTTTCGAATTCTCCTATGTCGCCGCTATTATTCCCTTTTTAACCCGCAGCCGCCTCCTTTCGGATTCGAAATACATAAACAATCCCGTGCGGCAATATCCGTAATTGCACCCTCCCCCCTCCTCCGCCTCCCCCATCCGCCTAACTATCACCCGGACTTCGGCTATATTTCACAATTTTCATCCCTCTCACGGAGCGAGGGTGTGGTGCCCTACATGCATGTAGCTCTTGTAACAGTGGTCAGCGACTAGGAGAGCCAGTTACGCGAGAGGGGTGCGTACGTGGTGCATCGGACTGTACGCGTTCGCATGCGTACTAATATACGTACGTGTGTGGGGATGGTCAGAGACGTCTGAAAAAGCCTGTAGCAGCACGTGTGCAGAAGCGTGAGCGTACACGTATATGATCTACTGCGCTAATAACGACCGGGCAGCGTCCTAACGATGTTTTAAGCTGTAATTAATTTAGTAGCCTGCACCCTTAAGCCTTAAGCCTGTACCATACCGATAGTGCGTAACGAATATCGTAGGGGGATCAAGATAAAACGAATATCTGCTCCGAAGGGGGATGACAGGGTTAGGTGGGAGGGGGGGTGGGGGCGGGGAGGAACGGAG
>NW_014332956.1:1063483-1067051 GCF_000341935.2 Cephus cinctus | reverse complement strand
GGGGGCGGGGAGGAACGGAGGATAGAAGACTTTTTCTACCGCGATTTCTCCTGTGGTTTCCGACTTTTTTTTTTTCTAGGAACGATGCATCCCGGTGGAGGGGTCGACGATATTACCGTGGTATGAGAGGAGGGGCGTCGGGATGTCGGGACGTCGGGACGCCGGGACGTCGGAACGCGCGGCGCCTGAAATCCTAGAGGCGAGTCTAGACGAGAGTCTAGGACAATGCCCGCTGGGAAAACTGCCAGGAGTAACGAATAAAAGGAAAAGAAAATTAAAAAAAAAAAATAGAAGGAAGCTAAAGAATAAGTAAGGCAGACGCACGGAAGACGCCGGGCATCCCGACGTCGAACTTTTCTCTCTCGCCGTTTTTCTCGTCCTCTTTGCCGCGAAAGGCATTTCGAATGCATAAATAACGCCTCTAGGAAAAATAAGAGAAACCGCGCTTTCGCGCTGACAGGCTAATATCACGCCGTGTGATTTTCCTTATTAAAGGTCGCCACCGCAATGTGCTAGGTTGGTATACCAAACCCATCCGTAGCCCCCCATGAATTATTCAGGGACGTACCTATACCAACAGAACCACCCCTCTGTGACCCCCTGTAGTATATTCTCGCGCGAAATTTTTCCTCCCTCGTCCCGAAGGATTCGGACGTACCTCCGCCACTGACAGAATCCCACGGGCAATCTTATATAACAGGTTATGTCTGAAGGCAGTGATCTTATTGATAGCACAGTGCGAGCACGAACCCTCCTCCGTAATTATAATTAAAAGTGAAGAAAAGAAGAGAGAGAGAGAGAGAGAGAGAGAAAAGAAGAAAGAAAAAAAAAAGCAAAAGTCATAACGAAGAGAAGAGAAGCAAGATGGTTAAATCCCAAAAGTATCGAAGTGGCCTCGAAAAGCCGATTCAAGAGTCCCGGCCGTAACGAATCTCTCTGGGTAATTAGGCAGATTACTTTCCGGAGTCGTTTAAAGCCCAGTGAGCTTCTTCTTCTTGGAGGATGATGGTAGTGGTAGATATAAAGGGTGGCTTTCTGTGATATAGGGCTGGCATCACCGCGCCACGGATAGGTACCACCACCGCTTACTGGTGACTACCACGAAGTCGAGACGGTTCTTCAGGGTTCCTTCGTACACGGAGTACCAGATAGACGAAGAGAAGAACGGCTTGTGGGGAGGGAGGGGAGGGGATGTCGAAGGGCTCCAAGGGCTCCGAGAACAATTAAAGGAGGACATTCTTGGCGAGCTGGGATGCCGGGAGGCTGCAATTCCGAATGAAACTTCAATTCAACCGCGAGTGGGGGGCTAATCGACCAAAAAGCGCATTCCTACCGGAAGTAATGCTCAACGACTAATGTGCCTAATGGGTATGGACTGCATCACCCTCGTCAGGGTACTTGTAGCCATCTCGTCATTCGTGCCAGACGCGAAGCTGTCTTAAACGATTCCGCGATATTTTTTATCGTAAAAATTCTTACTCGCGTTACGTAGAAACGTCAGAATAAAATTCCCCAAGGAAAAAGCCACGAGTAAAGTACTGGCATAGGAAGTACACACGTTGGCATACCTGCACAACAGTTGAGAACGGGGGTTGAGACAGGGTGGGTCTTACCGCGGTGCTGGTCCCGTTATATTTACGGGACAGAGACGTAGCGTCGAGAGGATCCTGTTAATTAAATAATATTTTCTCCTAGCCTTACCGGGACGCCGGAGTTTGATAAGGAGTCCAGAGAGGGCCACGTGAACGAGGGTACGAGAAATTGGAAGAAAGGGAGGAAGGGAGAGGAGCGAGGAGGAAGGAAAAGAAAAACATGGCCCTACTAAGAGCACTTATTGCAGTATTGAGATCGTAACTCAGGACGCAGAACCGTCATAAACGTCCCCAGTGACCCCGGGGTCACTACACAGCTATACTGCTAACGCTGTTATACCAGTATAGCCTGGACCTTATAGCGAGTATCTATACGTATACCACTTTAGGTATATGTATCGCCAACTATACGTTATTATATCGCATACGTGTCGGAGCTTCTATTACGGCAGGCTGACTTCTAATTCCTTGGAATTGGCGCGAGATACCATATAATAAAGATCCGAGAATGAAGGGAGGACGGCCTTTCATACGGTTATACTTCTATTCAATATGTAATTCGAATAAGAAATAACATCTGGTATATCAGTCGCGTTAACTGCGCGTGATGGATTATCAAATGGAGATGCCAATTAACATTTGATAATGTTAAACGTTAGGGCTCTGTATTAATCGTAGTGATGAGCGACCACGTGACCGTTGGCAGCCATTACAGACAATATGGCCGCCCAGGCTGAGTAGAGCGTGCCAGGAAACTTCAGCATTGGAAGAGAAGAGTTTCTTCGTGAAGAGATGGAAGAATTTTAATGGGTGCCAGGGTCAAAGTACCTACCCTCTCTCTCTCTCCTTCTTCTCTGGCTATCCCTCTCTCTCTCTCTCTCTCTCTCTCTTTGTGAAAGATCGCTGATACTAATACCTGGCAAGAAGAAGAAAGATCGAGAACGAAATTAGAGGCAGCAAGAAGGAGTAAAAGTTAAGAGGAGGCACGGAAAGAGAGAAGAGGAAGAATAAAAATAGGAAAAGGAATAATACAATTACCAGCTGGGATAGACGCGTCCAACTATTGGATCGTTGCTGCTCTATACTATGTTAACCATATGTTCCTATGGTCTGTCAAGTATTACGCCTGGTACCTCTTTTGTATCTGCCCTTCTAGCAGCATCCCTCTCCAGGGAGAGAAATGGACTCTCAAGGCATTTATACCCCGGAGGAGGGGGCTGAAGAAAGTAATAGGAAGGTTACTCGAAACGAGGGAATATTCATAATGCTAGATTAAGCGTGGGAGTGGTGCTGCTAAGGGTAGTCAACCTTTCCGGAAGGGGGATGCTTAAGGTGGGCCTCCCTTGGATTGCCGAACTAATCAAGAGCCCCATTTCATTCCCCAGAGCTGCTGACAGTACCTATACACGTACCGTACTTCCTTCATCCCTTGCATCCCTGACTCCGTCCTTTCTAAACTGTCCTCCTCGCAGCCTCCCCGAAGGATACTCTCCAGCAAACAGAAACTTCAATCCCACCCCTGTCCTGTTTACAACTATAAGCCAAGACGTGCGAATCATTATTTTTATATTCACCCTGCTAAGCGCACGATCGCGTTTCTTCTGCATTACAATTTGGAATAGCGATTTCCAGCAGCCCCCCTTGCGGTACGTATACTAAAAAAAATTTCCGTAAGGTAAAACGATCGTCTGGAGCAATCTAGTCCACGCGATCGAATCCAGCCTAATCTAATCTAGACTAAATGTCAAGCACAGACTAGGAGACACGAAGTACGGTGTAACGAGTGAAGTGTAATGCCTACCAGCTAGCGGGATCATCGTATACCGCGTTCCTCGACGGATGTGACGTAAGATTAACGTACCGGATAATGACAGGACTGGCGTGACACGGCATCCTTCCCCTATATACCATACTATATACACACGCTGCCGCCGCTATTAACCCTTTTATCCGAGATTTCAACCCACCCACCCCCA
>NW_014332956.1:1057873-1063163 GCF_000341935.2 Cephus cinctus | reverse complement strand
CTCCCCCCTTGAAAATGGGGAGAAATTATCCAAAGCCTTCCTCGTAGTTTCCCTGCCTTCCTCCCTTCCGCCGCCCCTTACTCGTTTCTAACCCACGAAACTTTGTTTCTACAACGTTGGCTGCCCTTGGAGGAATTTACGGCTGTAAGATCAAAAAATTCCCGCACAGATATTTCTTTTAACGCCGAAATTCCTCAGCCAGTGGTATTTACGAATGTGAGCCTTAGGCTAATAAAATGTAATCTGGATATCATAAATGCTGCTAATGCTGGAAACATTTTTTTACGTGCGTATATGCCTCGCGTTGGGGTTGTACGATTGGTTTTATCTATTTTATCAGCTATCCATTATCGCCGAGAGCCGTGCGGCGCGCTGGGAACGTTTGTACCAAAGTGATGAGTCTATGGGGAACTATAGGCTATAGGATTTTCAGGAAGGTTTATACGCAGGAGTTATGGGCCAACGTATAGCAGAGACCTCTGGATAGGTAACAGTGCGAGCTACAGGCTAGGGAGAGTGGTCGAAAGATTTTCAAGGATTTTCAAAAATGTTATATGACGCAAAATTTATTTTTCGCTAACGTCCGTTCTACGCAGATTCAAATTAATTGATAGCGCACGAAGTGTTGGAACAGGAAGTGGAAGAAACAAAATTAAGGAAATTCAGTGCTACGCGCGAGAGGAAGTTATGAACCGATTTTATGTAAATTCATGCAACCCAGTGAGAAGAACCATGCATTACAAGTATATATATATATAAATATTACATCATCCTATACAGTTTCATGTTAAAAAGCTCTAACCTATCCAAGCGCGATTATCAAAGTGAAATAATTAATGTTTCAAAAATTCTCGTCCACAATCCTTTAATAACAGACAGGAGTCCTGGTGCCATTAACGTCAGTACTGACAACCCCCGCTAATTAAACCCCATAAATAATTAATTTATCGATAATGGAGTACACCTATGTACAAGCCGAACTGCACCCATGGGAAATAATTATTTCATTATCGGAACTAAAATAATTCTCGAGCCCCACAAATCGGACACTTTAAAACGCCGCTTCGAAAATTTCCAACAATTAAATGTCCCACCGCCACCCAGCGTTACTTGCATTCCACCCGTTCTCGTGTATACTCCTCTCGAGCCCTGTGTTTCTCCGAAAAAAAAGATGAAATGAAAAAAAAAATCTTCAAAAAACAGTTGCCCGCACGGGGTGTGAAAACGATCGTCGCAATATGCAGTAAAACACCGAGTGCAACAATGCGAGCGGTCCGCCTAGTCCCTTCCCCGTCCCCTCCGCCCCCCGATACAAAAGGGGGTGCGCGCACCCCGGATATATATGGGGTGTCTCGTTAATCAAGGGACACCCATAGAGTCAGGGGGTTGAAAGAGGATAGTACAGAGCACAGGGGCACGTGAGAACAGAGGGACCCCACGTATCGAGAATAGGGATTCCGCATGTGTACACACGTGAGTACGCGTGTGAGTATACGGCTGAGTATTTAACGCTTGACAAACGAGCCGCGCGTTGTACACTTCGTGCACTGTCGCCCGGAATCGGAATAGCGAAAAACCATAAATTTAACCATTAACCGCGATTAATAGCACCGAGGCTGTTGGTTTCGCGTTTATATAGCAGGTACGGCATACGTATCCACGGCGTGTTGTTCTACGCACAGTCGGCAGCATGTGCAGTACAACATACACGTGGAAAATGAGAGCGCATTTATGAAGAACATGACGGGAATACATATGATGAAAAAAAAAATAGAACTAGAAAAATCTTAATCGTATTACGGGTCAGATTCGACTCTTATCTCTGCCTTATCTGTTACACGTTGTAGGGTTAATAAATTTTTTTCTGTATTCCCTACGTGATTCTTCGACAGCAATGGCGGCGTTTTCATTCGAAATCGTGTCGGGTCGAAAGCAAGAAGATGTGCCACGACGGGACCATCTGGTGTACCGTTAAGCCGCGTTTACGCTTCTTTTTCTCTAGTGCGCCTGCTTCTTCTCCACTGTCTTGGCTTTGGCTTTACCTACAAAGGTACCGGACCTGACTGTACCGAACTGGCCTTATACTTTATTTTCCACGCAACTCCAACAGCTAGTGTAATCGCACCTTTGTCTAGGAATGATGTATGCTTCCTTTTTATTATCTTTTTTTTTCTCCCCACGAGCCAGCCATCCGAGATACATTAAATTGGATGCACAGGACCTATCGAATATTCAGGTGAGAGTATACCTTGGACGTTGTGGTAGCACTGAAAAACCAATAACGACTTGTATCGGGGATTCATTAGGATACCTTTTCGAGTCTACATGGGAAACGTTGAAAACCTTTTAAATCGTAAAAGGAGAAAAAAAGGAGAGAAAATAATTAAAAAGAAAAATGAAAAGAAATAAAAGACCGGGAGAATAAAACGAAACGTCCGTACGGCGCTGGGGAAGTTACGGACCGTCGAGCATCGTGAGAGGTATATAAGCAGTGCAGGGTTCAACACGTGGGGCTCTAGTAAATTATTCGAAATTATCACCGAATTCCAAGGGAACAGCCGGCAGTCTGGTTCGCTCTTCCTTCTCTTCTATACTAGCCGGCTGCCACATAACGCAGAGAGAGACTCGCCGACTGGTTTTCGGGCCACACGCGCTTCACGAATCATTCCGTATCCCCATCTCACTCTTCGTCTTTATTTCGTATGTTTATATATAAACACAAGCAAATACAGCCACCATATATATATCTTTCTCTATCTCATCAGCTCTTACGAAAGCTCAGAAATTAATCTCTGTATTTGTCTCCTTTTATCTCACGTACGCGCAACGCATGGAAAAGACCGTCTAATGATCTCTGCGTTTCTCATGGCTACTATAAAGTCCCTTATCTCGCTTTTACTTACGTGCAATTTTTTAGTTCGCACATAACGATTCGGCTACTTTTTTGTCATTTCAAATTCCGCCCGACCCTCCGTCAACTTCTAAACCCGCCGCAGTACCTGAAGCTACCTATAGCGCGAGAGTGTAAAGCGGTAAACCGAATAAGCTGAAGAATGAGGGGTCGGAGTCGAGCGAAATGAGCCACACGTGACGTTGGCAAATTTCGAAAATTCCAATAAGAAATTTTCTATCGGCAAGAGAGGAGGAAGGGAGACGAGAACAAAAAAGTTCACCGATGTCGCTGCGAGCGTATATATGACTTCCTTCGGTACAGCCACGGACACAAGTTTGGAATCGTAAGATAGGAAGCCAAGGGAAACGTGAATAGAGCGACAGAGAGATATAGAGGATAGCAGAGTATCGGAAAGAGAAAGATAAAGGGACTACCGACAACCGTAGAAAGAACGAACGACAGGGTAGAGATACAGAAGCAGGTCTTCCAGTTTTTTTAACAACCACCAAACAGAAACGACATTCTTTCCCTCTTCGTGTATGTCCTTACATTCTCTATATACTCCTGTCCATCTCTCTGCTACGCTATACTATAATCAATATAGGCACACGCCGATACGATACTATAGTATATATAATATAAGCCCCAATCCCCTATACAATATAATATTGAACTAGAGCTAAGATAAAGTGCCGACGAATGATGCTATAATCGTATGCGTACACCTTACTAAACTACATTACATAATTTATGTCTACGTCAGAGTAAATAAAAATATACTATCGTAGAACTTATGCATATATGATACATATATATAAATATACTATAGTCAACCGCATATAGGATACAGAAGTCCAGTCCCTTAAGGGTCTCCAGTGTAAAGTATCTGTGTCGATTTAAAATGTCACATGTGAAATAAAAATTTTAATGAGCGCAACTGCAAGATAATACCTGAGTGCATTTCATGCGCTACCGTGTGTAATGGGTACCAGTAACGACTGGCTTATCGAATGCAAAATCAAGTGGCCTGCGTCAGCGATACATCGACAAGTGAAAAGGGGAAGAAAACTGATAAAAATGCAACAAACAAAGGGAAGATAAAGGAGTTCAAGGGTAGGATGTGTGGGGCTAGAGTGCACTCTACTTAACCACTTGACCTATCCAATTCTACCCTTACGCCGACTGCCTGACTGGCTAACCCTTACACGGCGCTATAGGGGTTGGTAGATGGATAGGCAGATATAGCAAACATTTTGCAAAGTATCTCCCAGCCCTTGGAGATATTGGAAATTAAAATGTGCTCGCGTGCAGGGATGCATCTGGGTACACGTGAACCCTTCTGGCAATGCATGTGTGCACACGTGCGTTTCTCTGCGTCGTGACAACGAGAATTGGTGCTGACATTGACTGAAATCACTCGGGTTCACTCAGAATGGAAAGTAGGACATGTGGTGCATCCTCCGGAGAATGAATAGGGACTTCACACATAGTGAGAATCTCTTTTTTTTTACTTGAAATTGCACGCACGAGTACATATTACAGACGCATGGATTTTTAAAGGGAAGAAACTCGAAGGTACTCCGTCACGCGTGACAGTTATATACGATGATAGAATGCGTGGTAAATTTTCGATCACGAATAATTATCGAATGCAACCGACAAGATGACCATTCGAACTGACTTGCGTGTAGTCGAAGGGAAAGAATTTCTTAAAGCATTTCGGTGATCCAAGGATGGATGAGTCGATAGATCCATAGATCCCAGATAACCCGATAGAATAGATGAAAGTCAGATGAAAAAAAAATTGGGTAAAAAAGAAGGGAAACTGTTAGAAAAAGAAAGGAAAAAAAAGCAGGTAATAAGCGTGGCAAGCCAATCCAAGGATTCCTACAGTCTGGTAGACGTCGCCTATAGTACCCAAGCATAGTATCTGTACATAGAATTGCCCAACAATTGTACGTGTAAACGAGCGAGGAATAAGATATTGGTATATACATATAATGGTTGTTGTTAAGATAAATAAATTCACTTTGAAAAATATGGAAAAAAAAGACATTAATTATCGAACAACCCGATACATTATCTATCATTGAAACGCTACGCTATACGCTCTCGCGCCAACGCCTGTATACATGAATTCCTACGCATACCTTTCTTTTACATCCAGAAAAGCAATTTTACTTGTGTGTTTAATGCCGCGCTGAGTTTCATTTGATGTCGGTTTTATATTTCAAAACGGCAGCCAACCACCACTCGAGCCTCTTCTGAAGACTCTTCGACGCTTCCTACGCTTTAAGCCACTGCGACTACTCTCGTTATTCTCTCTTTATTCTCTTTCTCTCTCTCTCTCTCCCTCTCTCTCTCTCTCTCTCTCTCTCTCTCTCTCTCTCTCTCTCT